>NW_018128109.1:695755-702754 GCF_001952655.1 Monopterus albus | reverse complement strand
CAGCAGTTTGACCTTCCTGAGCTGGCGCAGGAAGTACATCCTCTGCTGTGCCTTCTTGATGATGGTCATGATGTTGGTTGCCCACTTCAGGTCCTGGGGGATAGTGGAGCCCAGGAACTTGTAGGACTTTACTGCTGATACAGTGCTGCCGAGTATGGTGAGGGGGGTAAGGTGGGGGGTTCTTCCTGAAGTCCACTGTCATCTCCACTGTTTTGAGCGTGTTCAGCTCCAGGTTGTTGCAACTACACCACAGGACCAGCTGCTCAACTTCCCATCTGTAGGCTGACTCGTCATCGTCTCGGATGTGACCAATGACCGTTGTCATCTGCAAATTTTAGGAGCTTGACAGAGGGTTCCTTCGAGATGCAGTCGTTGGTATAGGGTGAAAACAGCAGAGGGGAGAGCACACAATAAGTTTTTAATGAATATTTAACCTCTGACAGGTCTGAAATCTGAGATCTAACATTTATATGTAGGGAGTTCCAGAGTCTTCGTGCCACTACAGAAAAAGCACGGTTGCCCCAACATCATTTATCAATAGAGACCCCTAACAGGAAAAACTCAACTCATCTACGAGCTCTCGGAGGCCTATGCCACTGCACAAGTTCGCGGAGGTATTCTTGAGCCATGCCATTTAATACTTTACATATAAGTAACAACAATTTAAACTGAATCCTAAAATGAATGGGCAGCCAGTGAACAGAGGACAGCGCAGGTGGATACGTATATGATCAGATTTCACAAGCATCTGTCAGGAGACGTACAGCAGTATTTTTTTCCATTTGAAGGTTAGTAATTATTAGTAAGCATTGGCTGGGAGTGAAAAGAAAAACTAGGGAGACACTGAACCTAATGTGTGAGAATGGTGGAAATCCACCATATTTCTGGGAAAAGAAACAGGTACTGAGTCAGTCTATGGGTGTAAGTGTGAACTCCGGTGCTGAGTGCTTATGTGACACACTACCTGGCCCACAACCCATGCTTACACCTTGTGTAAACAGCTTAACACAGGAATATTGTGGGTCATGTGGTTGGTGTACAAGGGTTCCACATGGTTCTTATGTTTGAACATATAGGAAATGTAGGTTGAATACAAGAGGTGCATGGTTGGATTGCATCAGCAAAGTAGTATTATAAAGTTACTTTGACTAACAGGTTAATCTCATCCAATAAAGCTTTAATTCAGGAACTATTCACTATGTACATATTTTTGATGGCAGCCACTGAGGTATTCTCAGACAAAGTACCATCTCCCTATCAGTATGTACCCGATTTTTCAGCAACAATGCCTGCATTTGATAGCAGTAATAGCAGCTACTATGAATAGCCAAACTGAATAGATTAACACAGTCACTGGACTTTACTTGAATCGTATGTCCTTGCCAATCAGTTGTTAACTGCATAAAATGAGATTTTTTATAAATATGCATAGAAGCAGTACAGAAGATGTGTGGCTGTATGTGTGTAAATATTATTAGGTACACTGTTGCTTATCTGAATAAGTATTGTGTTATTCTTATTTGAAGCAACAATGTGATAATACAGAATCAGTAACACATAACTGTAAAGAGACATTAATATAATGCTTTTGGAGGCCACTCATGTCACAGAAGTTAATTTATTAAGTATTTAAGGAGAAGTACATTTATTGTCATTGGAAAAAAAACTTGATTAGATTTCTAGGTCGAAGATGTTTCACCTCTCATCCAAGAGGCTACTATGACCTGCATGACTGAGACTCTGCACAGATTTATTGTTGTTACAGTAAAGCCTGAGTGTACTTGCTTTTTAAAATCATATACATTTACAATAATTTACAGTATGTATCTGATAGTGAAAAGAAAAATATGGCATTTGACGAGAGTTATAACCTGAGAAAAATCTTTCTGCATCATCCACCCGGTGTGTGCATGTGATTGCATTTCTTTGTGTATGTTAACTTGTGTATTTGCTTTCTGCATTCTCTCTCACTGCTCTCTTTCTCTCATTCTACCTTATATATTGTATCCATTGGAGTGTCTTGTTCAGTGTCTTTGTTTCTTTTAATAGTTGGAGTGGGATAAGCATCTTGATTAGTTTTTGTTATCTCTCTCAAACTTGACCAGCAGATGAGAAAGAGAGAGACAGAGACAATGAGAGAGAAAGAGAGAGCGTGTCTGTAGGGATAATATGACAGCCAGTGTAGTTCTTGAAGTCCGTGCTGATCTTTCCGCAGGCTGCATCGACCCTTTACAAGCCCTTTATTTAGGCAGGCTGAGCTGCTTATCATGCAGTGGGAATATAGTGTTTGCCCTAGGTCAGGATGAGATGCTACAGTTTTCTGTTCCCCTGTTACTTTTTTGTATGTACAGTATTTGGGACTTGTGCAGGGTAAAGTAGCATATTCTCATATGTGGCGTGTACCATCTACTGTCTTTCTCTGTCTCAGGCTGACCGGCTGATGTTTGCTATACATTTTGTGAAAGGCATGTACCCAGAGCTCTTCCAGGAGAATGTAAGCATTTTTATATTTGCATATTAGAGTATTGATAATATTGATTTGAGTGACAAGTCGTCCTTAGCGCTACTTTGTGCTGTAGGAATGGGATGTCTTCACTGGAACCGTCGTAGGAGAAATGTTTAAGAAAGAGGTAAGAGTGCAGATTTGTTTTTATCTGAGGATGAAAAACACCACACTGCTCCTGTCTTTGATTTAGACCTCTCCTCTCTCGGCAGGAATTCGCTTCTTGGATTGATCAGGAGAGGCATGGCGCAGTGGCCATTTTTAAAGTAAACATGCGGATATACACAGTGACATACAAAAACATACACACTTACCACAAATTATGTATGGTAATACACCATCAGATGCATGTTTGGCATGTGAGAAAAGCACATTTTGACATTCTTCTCATCATAAATCAAAGTTTAACATGGATAGAATTCCAGTGAACCATAAAGTGCCCATAGCATGCTCATTTCCAGCTATTTAATTTTTAATCTTGGGTGCAAAGCTAGATTAGTTTTGCATCCATCATAACTCCAAATAGTCTGTAATTATTTCAGAATGATAAAACCCAAGAGAGGTTAGCTTGTGAATGCACACAACTCCTGTTGCCAGTGTTGTCAAAATCTGTTTCCCCATTGAGATGTGTTTTTCCTAAGGTGAATCCTAACATTTTCCTAACCACAACTGAGGGGGGCTGTACATGAAACCGAGTTTTGATCTTGATGGGGGAACAAAAAACACTGACAATGTTTTTGCCAATGACAGTACCTCAAATCCTACCTGACATGTTCGGGCCAAAATATGAAAGTGGACAGCACAATGAACCACAACAGCATTAGTTGATTTGAATTTCTCCTCCATAGATAGGTAAACAGCAGTATATGTACCAATGAAAACAGATGTGTAACTGGCATAATGCAGACATAGTAACTTTTCCAGTTTTACAACAATTCTCTCTAACATTACAGAAACATGGCATTAACAAACATGCAGCATGTGTTTATTTTTTTACTTATCCTTAAGCCCTACCAAGTAGTGGAGTTTGCGAGAGTTGTATAGAAGTACTAGAACATACGTGCAACTCGTTTTTTGAGCTTTAGGCCACATTTAAGATGATAATTCACCATTGTAACATTGTAGATAACTCAATATGGAACGGCATGCCATGGGCTCTTTAATGTACTAAAGATTGGACCTTTTTAGCTAACATTACATCTTGACCTGGCATTCACGTTTTAACTTTTCCAATTCTTCTTTTACAGGCTACATTCCCAGCTCTCTACCAGTCGCTGTGTTTGAGTGACTCAGACCTTTGGCTGTCTTTCTCACAGAGCTCGCAGTGTGAACAGGAAATCCCATCCACTATTGCCAAAAAGATTACTCCCTTCCAGCAGGTTCACTTTCAATTAAAAAGCAGCTATTTCATCTGCCAAATGGAAAAACATTTCATTATTCACAAATTGTGTAACAGGTCTAAACAAGTTTTTAAATGTTAATAACTTTTTACCCAAGGAAGCTGTTTGTCTGTTGTCATATTTGTCTGTATTAGGCTGGCTGTATGTAGCCTGAGGTTACATAATTGTGCATTTGCAACCAGATTTTATGACATTTTGCCTAATGATGCTGCTACAACATAATCAGTTTAAATTACCATAACTCAGCTGCCATGATGACGACTCACTTGAAATTTTGCACAATCCTCACTATACAATAGCACACTATTACTACACATGATTTACACATGGTTTAGGTATTCTAAAAAAATCAGCATTATTGCAAATCACTCCATTTATTTGGATGTAGATCAAAATCTAAATGCAAATTAAAACCTTTTTTTTTTACATAAATATAGAGCATAGGGCAGTGTTGACAGAGGCGTGGGTTCTCTAAATGCATTTGTTGATGGCTGTAATGGCAGCCCAATAAATCTTATATGTTTTTTTTCACTATAAATGACGAGATAATTTTGAGCACACCCTTTCAAATGTGGGTTGAGATTGAATAAGAATTTGGATAATCTCACCCACAAAGCACGAACAAAAGAGAAGCTACCTCTAATGTCAAGTATGCACACTGTCAAATCAATTGATTTACCCATTTATTTTCTGTATTGTGTTCCCAAATAAATTGAAAGAAGAACATCCCAAAGCATCTGCAAATTAGGCTTTGAGCATGTATCCAAGTTAGTCTGTGATTTTTTTTTTTTTTTTTTTTAAGATGAATTTTTGGAGTTTTGAGTGGGATTGACCTTCTGTCTAACAATTTTAAAGGATATTAGTTATTTTTTTCATTCTCTGGTTATCTGTCTGCTTTGCCCTCTCCTCTCCTCAGCTATTATTGGTCCAAGCCGTTAGACCAGATCGACTGCAGAGTGCCATGGCAGCCTTTGCCTCCCAGGCCCTTGGTAAGTGCTTCATATGAGGCTTTTTTTTTTTTAAAGTGTTAATCAGTGTTGCCTGAGTGGGCTAGAGTTAAGTTCAGTTCCGCTCTACTGTCGTGCACCAGAATGCACATAAAATAGCATTTATTATTTTTAACTTCACATAAAATAGCACTTATTATTTATAAATTCCCACTGAAAAACAACAAAAACCAAATCACATTCACTACTTAATCATGCTGCCCTCTAGGCACCTGTGGTTCTTAGCTGGCTTTCATCTTTAGCGATATTTTACAAGGATTCTCTTTTCCCTTATTTTCTTTCGTTTAGCTAGAACTAGTCCCTAAAATGAGTCTCGCATTAATGAACTGTGCTCACCTTATTGCAGATGTTAAAGGCTATCAAACAAAGGCAGTGTTTTATACAAATTTAAGACATGTTTAGCTAAAATGAGCACAATTTGTGTTTATTCTGATTTAAGGTTCAGCAAAACTTTGTCCCTTTAAATTTGAGTGTTGCTGAGAATAATAAACTATAAAACATCACAGATGAAAAGATCTTCTTTTATCCCTTTTGGTCAACTACTTCAGCTCTGAGCTCATTCTGCCATGTAGATGTTTCGTTTTTGCCTTGGCACACCACTTAAGCAAAATATTCTGAGACAGTAGTTTGGTGCAGGACTACTGAACCATAGTTGTACACTTGGCCTCACTGTTCATGGTTGTCCTTTTTCTGTCGTTAAGTAAACGCCATATACACAAACACACACATTTCTCTGTTCTCTTTTCTCATTGTCTGTCTCTCACCCACATATACGCACACATGCAGTTATGATGTTACTAGAGAGTGGTGAGTTTACTGTGCTTAATGAGCCTATTCATTCTGTTCAGACAATCCTAAGGGTGTGTTGGATTTTGACTGCACTATCTGGTAAGCTGCTAATTTGTGTCAGGTGAAACTAATATGCAGGTGTTCTGTGTGTGCGTAAAGCTAAGATTCAGTTGTAGGTGTGCTGTGTGACAAGACATGGTAATTGACTTCTAATGTTTTTTTTTTGGGTTTATAGGTTCTGCCTGCAGTACGTTAGCTGTTTGAGATTGTTGTGTGGATGCTGTAAAGCATCCACACTATGCTCTCCTGTTCTTTATTTATTATTATTGTGTGGATGGGCATCCACACTGTTATCCTGTTCTTTATTATTCTGGTTTCTACCACTGTTCTTCAGCACCTAACTCCTTCCACATACTTTCACCTAGAAGGGCTATTGAGGTATTAAACTGTTTATCTCCTTAATGACATGTGTGCTTGTGTACAACGTTTTTATAACTTTTATACTTTTTAAGATATTCAGCTTTTTTTACAGAAATTTCCCCATTGGAAATGAATGGGGCAAAATTGGAAGCTTAATATCTCCGGCATACCTTGGGCTAGAAGCGCCATTTCAACTTTATTCAACTCGTGAGATGTTCAGCTACCAATGGTGCAAAAATCATCTTGATATCTGTTATGGGTTTTTTTTATAATTGACATTTATACTTTGTCTATTTGTTCATAGACAACGAATGGGCCAATACTATACCATGCCATTGGCTGCCTGTGTGTCACGTGACTCCCCGGTCTAGCAGCTCTTGCTTGCTTTTCAGGCGTCAGTGTTACTGATTTGATTTGATTTGATTTCATTTATTTATTCTTTCAAACATGTAACAACAGTCAGTATGTAATCACACATAATTCCAGACATATCCACAAAAATATTTTCAAATTGCTTATACCTAGTACATTCTTGAACGGAGTAGGAAGAAGTTAGACTTATCCAGTCCTACCCCATGACATCATCTTACCATCATTGGTTTGCAAGCAGTAAATGATTCACTTCTACACACACACATATTATACTAAAAAAATAATACAACAGTGTTAACATTCTTACATCACACAAGTAATATACTAAAGAATGGTTACAAAATGTACACCACACCCACAATAGTCCATGTAATTAATCATTGAGCCTGTTCTTGCATATATCTTGATTGACACATACCTTTATATTTATGTTTAAACTTGTCAATTCTATTACTATTTTTTATGTCCACACTTAAATTATTCCATAGTTTTACCCCACTTATGGAAA
>NW_018128109.1:694707-695039 GCF_001952655.1 Monopterus albus | reverse complement strand
TTGTTTAATATCATGACATAATACAACAGTGTAATAACACAACAGGGTGCTCTATTTGTTTGAAACTGAATGCAGAAATGCACGTCTGGTTGTCGCTCCCTGCGTCTCTCTGCAGACGCTGTCAACAGCTGCTTGTCAACTGTATTCAACTCGTGAGAAGCTGAACCTTAATATCTCAGGCATACCATGGGCTAGAAACGCCATTTCAACTGTATTCAACCCGTGACATAATCAGCTATTGATGTTGGAAATATCTTCTTGATATCTCTTACGGTTTATTTTTAATCCATATTTATATTTTGTCTACTTCTCCATTCAAAGTCGATGGCTCT
>NW_018128109.1:688211-693856 GCF_001952655.1 Monopterus albus | reverse complement strand
TTTAATCTATTCAGCTTTATATTTTGCAATACAAGTCAATGGGAGCTCAAAGTGCTGAGTCAATGACACAGTCTTGGAGTGCCATCTGGTGGTTCATAAAATGCAGTGCAATTGAGACATGCCCCAACATAACTCCTCTCTCTGTCTCTCTCCCCCTCCCCTTCACCCTCTCCCTCTCTATTGCCCCCTCCCCCCCGCCCACACACATGTTCACACCTACTTGTTTTACCTAGCAAAGACATTCAGCTATCAAAATGTTCAGCTCTTCAAGGACAGTCATTTCTAAACTTCATACTTTTGAAATATTTAGCTTTATTTTGACAATCTTGCCCCATTCAAATTAATGGGAAAATTGTACTTCAGCATACTTTCAGGTAAATATCCCTTTCACGTGTCAAAATGTTCAGCATTTTCAGGGCAATCTTTCAGCACACAGCATCCGCACGCATTTTCGACAGGAAATGCATTTCTCTAGTTTTCATGTTCCAATTTATCACTAATGAAAAAAGTAATTTTTCAGGCAATTAAGCTTGAAATTCAAGATTTTTAAAAGTTGCTACTCAATTAGATTTTTAAGAAATCACAAAATAAAGCTGCGTGAAACAAATTTATAACATTCAACAACATACAGTATGTGTTGGCCATTATAAAGATTCCCTTGCACAGTTAGGCCTGTCTGTGTGATCATGTCATTTGGAATTATTAAGTGGCCTAATATCAGCTTTTGTATTAGCTTACACAAGACAGCATTTGTAGCATAGGTTTTAGTTTTACTTGGTCCAGTTCTACACTTTGAATACAGACCACACTATTTTATTTCCTTTCTTTGGTCCTGCATCTGCCTTTGTCAGTGAGTACCTCAAATATATGCATGCCTTTTAAAGAGCCTTACTGGGTATGTTAACCCTGTGGAAAATGTATGTGCTGTGGATGTCAGCTTCTTTGTCATATGAATAATCATTAATGAATCAGCCAAATCTCAAGGCCAAGAATGTCTTATTTTAATGAAAAATCCCACCCGTAATAGAATTTACATCGTGCTGTGTCAGTGGGTTTTGACAGTAAAGTGCACCTGAATGGGTTTGTGATTTCACCATGTAAAAGTGTTTCAGTGAATCATTTTGCTTCACAATTTATTTATTTACTGCAAGCAAATTAGTTATAAGTATTCAGTTTACAGCTTTTAACTACAAAATCTATCTATATTTCAGTAATCTTAATCAGAATCAGAATGCGTTATTGTCACTGCACTAAGAGAAATACAGCGAGATTTGCTGTGCACGCCTAGAACAGCATGTTAACATATACACACATACAGTGCCTTGCGAAAGTATTCGGCCCCCTTGAACTTTGCGACCTTTTGCCACATTTCAGGCTTCAAACATAAAGATATAAAACTGTAATTTTTTGTGAAGAATCAACAACAAGTGGGACACAATCATGAAGTGGAACGAAATTTATTGGATATTTCAAACTTTTCTAACAAATAAAAAACTGAAAAATTGGCCGTGCAAAATTATTCAGCCCCCTTAAGTTAATACTTTGTAGCGCCACCTTTTGCTGCGATTACAGCTGTAAGTCACTTGGGGTATGTCTCTATCAGTTTTGCACATCGAGAGACGGAAATTTTTGCCCATTCCTCCTTGCAAAACAGCTCGAGCTCAGTGAGGTTGGATAGAGAGCGTTTGTGAACAGCAGTTTTCAGTTCTTTCCACAGATTCTCGATTGGATTCAGGTCTGGACTTTGACTTGGCCATTCTAACACCTGGATATGTTTATTTGTGAACCATTCCATTGTAGATTTTGCTTTATGTTTTGGATCATTGTCTTGTTGGAAGACAAATCTCCATCCCAGTCTCAGGTCGTTTTGCATTGTTGCCCAAAAGTTTGATTTTGGTTTCATCTGACCAGAGCACCTTCTTCCACATGTTTGGTGTGTCTCCCAGGTGGCTTGTGGCAAACTTTAAACGACACTTTTTATGGATATCTTTAAGAAATGGCTTTCTTCTTGCCACTCTTCCATAAAGGCCAGATTTGTGCAGTATACGACTGATTGTTGTCCTATGGACAGAGTCTCCCACCTCAGCTGTAGATCTCTGCAGTTCATCCAGAGTGATCATGGGCCTCTTGGCTGCATCTCTGATCAGTCTTCTCCTTGTATGAGCTGAAAGTTTAGAGGGACGGCCAAGTCTTAGTCAAGCTTCCAGATTTGTCTTCCAACAAGACAATGATCCAAAACATAAAGCAAAATCTACAATGGAATGGTTCACAAATAAACATATCCAGGTGTTAGAATGGCCAAGTCAAAGTCCAGACCTGAATCCAATCGAGAATCTGTGGAAAGAACTGAAAACTGCTGTTCACAAATGCTCTCCATCCAACCTCACTGAGCTTGAGCTGTTTTGCAAGGAGGAATGGGCAAAAATTTCCGTCTCTCGATGTGCAAAACTGATAGAGACATACCCCAAGCGACTTACAGCTGTAATCGGAGCAAAAGGTGGCGCTACAAAGTATTAACTTAAGGGGGCTGAATAATTTTGCACGGCCAATTTTTCAGTTTTTTATTTGTTAAAAAAGTTTGACATATCCAATAAATTTCGTTCCACTTCATGATTGTGTCCCACTTGTTGTTGATTCTTCACAACAAATTACAGTTTTATATCTTTATGTTTGAAGCCTGAAATGTGGCAAAAGGTCGCAAAGTTCAAGGGGGCCGAATACTTTCGCAAGGCACTGTATATACACATGCACACAGTCCCTGTACAATATATGGATGCACACATGCGTACACTTTTATCCACACTACAATAAATAGAACAATAATAAAATAATATGAGCATCATGTCAGACACTGTATAAATACAATATTGTCCTTTATGACCCAAGGTAATTGCACATGATGTAAAATATGAACATTTGCACAACGGGGGGCAGCTGTGGCTCAGGAGGTAGAGCGGGTTGTTTCCTAACCGGAGGATTAGTGGTTCAGTTCCCGGCTTGTGCGGTCAACATGTCGAAGTGTCCTTGAGCAAGACACTGAACCCCCAGTTGCTCCCGGTGATATCACCTGTATGCGTGAGTGCTTGAGAGTGTGAATGGGTGAATGGCTGAATAATGTGAAAGCTCTTTGATTGTGCTGTAAAAGCGTAGAAAGGTGCTATACAAGTATAAGACCATTTACAACTGGATATAAAATTTGCACAATTAAAACATTGCATGCTTAATTAAATATTGCACAACTGAAAAGTAAAATTGGCCAACTATTCAAGGTTGTCACACATGATAACCACATGACTGTTGTGATGTGTAGATAAGAAGTTAATAGTTCAGTTCTGAGACTATAGTGATGCAGGTGGTGGCAATAGAATTCACTTCTGCAGCCGCTCTAGGGAAAATGCTGTTTTTCAGTTTGGGGGTGCGGGCTCCGAAGGCTCTGTAACACCTAACAGATGGTAACAGCGAAAAAATCTGATGAGAGAAGTGAGTTTCATCTTTCAGAATGCTGCTAGCTTTCTGAAGGCAGCATGCTCTAAAGATGTCATTCAGTGTGGGCAGGGGGAGTCCAGTGATTTCCTGGGGTCTACTGTATTTATGACTCTCTAGAGGTTATTCCTTTCAGCTTCTGTGCAGTTTGCATACCGTGCTATGATACCTTATGTTAAAATGCTTTCAGTAGAGCAGTGATAAAAGGCCTTAAGCAGTTCTGCAGAAAGGTTGGCTTTCTTGAGTGTTCTTAGGAAGCAGAGCCTCTGCTTTTATCAGAGCAGCGGAGTTGGCTGACCATGTGAGGTCCTCTGAGATGTAGATCCCCAGAAACTTAAAGCAGGAGACCCTCTCCACTTCCTTTCCTTTTACTGTCAGTGGAAAAAGGGCCTCTCTATGTCTCCTGAAGTCAATGATGATATCTTTTGTCTTTTTAAGGTTCACCTTCAGATTGTCTGTCCACCAACCTGTCAATTTGCAGATGTAATCTCCGTAGGTTGTCTCATTGTTTTTTGAAGTAAGACCCACCACTGTCATGTCATTTGCAGATTTAATTATTGCGTATCAGGGGTCTGTGACAGTGCAATCATATGTATAAAGGGAAAAGAGCAAAGGACTCAGCACACAGCCTTGCGGTGCACCGGTGCTGAGGGACAAGCTAGATGAGAGATGATGACTGAGCCCCACTGTCTGTGGACGGTCGGATAGAAAGTCTTTGATTTACATACACAGGGAACAGCTGAGACCCAGGTCAAAAAGTTTGGTGACCAACCTGTTGGGGACAGTGATGTTAAATGCAGAGCCAATGAAAAGCATTCTCACATATGTCCCTTTCTGATCAATGTGTGAATGCTTTATGAAGGGCTGTGGTGATGTCATCTGCTGTGGACCTCTTTGCTCTGTAGGCATACTGGTGTTGATCAAGATTAGGTGGCAGGGTGTCCTTACTGTGCTTTAATATCAGGGGAGATGCAAGTTGAATGCCAAAAACTATTAACGAAGTGCGCCACTAAAGAAGTGATAATGCAGTGGCAAATGTCAGACTAGTCAATAATGTATGTGTGCATGTATGGGCAAAAGAGTTGATGAAGATGCACCAACGAAGCTGTTAACTGCGAACATGTCTGGTTGTGTAGTGTTGCTATGATTAGGTTTTCCCCATTAAAGTGTCATGTCAAAAGCACATTTTTAGGATTTATTCATTTTAGTCAACTTCTGATACAAAGGCTATAAGTTGCATTCTTCAGATTATGAGACTGACGCGCTACCTGCTGCGCCAACAAGGCTGTCGTTTGAGATGGTGTCTGGTTGTGTGGAGTTGCCATGGTTACAATTGTGGTGTAACATCATTATCATTGGGGGCGACAGTGGTGCGGTGCATAGAGCAGTTGCCTCCCAACCAGAAAGTTGAAGGTTTGAATGTTGGTGCCGGTAGTCCACGTGTCGAAGTGTCCTTGGGCAAGACATTGAACCCCCAAGTTGCCCCCAAAGGTTAGAGCCATCGTTTGAGGTGGCGCCGCAGATGGCTACCATCGGATCTGTACCGGAAGCAAATTCATTGTGTGTAACATACTTGGCCAATAAAGGTGATTATTATTGAGTGAAATGGCTTCGTTGATATGGAGGTCACACTTTTTCGAATTTGGACTATTCTGAAAATGATTCAAATTTCTTGTCCTGGTTGGTTTAACAGTTGACTGGTCTTGGTTGCACTTAACATCGAATTTGCCAATATTGACAGTGGGATTGCCTTTATTTGCTTCCCTCATTAAAGTGTCATGTCATTATGTCATTTTAGTCCACCTGTGATACAAATGGGTATAAATCGCATTGTATCTGGGAACGTGATAGATTTGTAGCTTAAGTGTTTCCTGCACGACAGAAGGTTTTGTTGAGCGTGTTTGCTTTCTTAAGCAGTTTTAAAACCGTTGCCTCGTGTGAGGTTCAAACTCACAACCTTCAGATTATGAGACTGACGCGCTACCTGCTGCGCCAACGGGGCTGTCATTTGCGATGGTGTCTGGTTGTGTGGAGTTGCCATGGTTACAATTGTCATTGTCATTTTAAAACTGCTTAAGAAAGCAGTTTCACATGTTGATTAAAATTGGACCATTTTAAGAATTTATTCATTTTAGTCAACATGTGATACAAATGGGTATAAG
>NW_018128109.1:666489-669069 GCF_001952655.1 Monopterus albus | reverse complement strand
ATATTGACAGTGGGATTGCCTTCATTTACTTCCCTCATTAAAGTGTCATGTCATAAGACCATTTTAAGGATTTTTTCATTTTAGTCAATTTTTGATACAAATGGGTATAAGTTGCATTGTCACATTTGTTGCAGTGGATAGATTTTGGAGCTTAAGTTAGATTTAGTGTTTCCTGCACGACAGAAGGTTTTGTTGAGTGTGTTTGCTTTATTAAGCAGTTTTAAAACACATGCCTCATGTGAGGTTCAAACGCACTACTTTCAGATTATGAGACTGATGCGCTATCTGCTATGCCATCAAGGCTGTCATTTGAGGTGCTTTCTAGGTGTGTGGAGTTGCCAACAATTATAGCTTAACATGAATGAGTGAAATTGTCGTGTCATAACATTTTATGCATTTTATCTCTGTTTTCTGATACTCATTTGTCTGCTGTGGTGCAGCTGCTCCAGAGTGCTAACAATAAATCTAATAGTTACTTATTGAGGATGACACTCCAATCTTTGTATACATGTCTATTTGTATAGATGTATTTATAGCTGTCCATTAATCTGTCTTTCCAAGTTTCAAGTTGTCTTTTTTATTCTCACCATGATGATTCTGTAGCACTTTTCTACTTTCATTTACTCCTGTTTGATTCACTGTCTTTAAACGTCTAATGTGTTAGGCTTGAGCTCACTAGCTTCTGTCTGTGAGACCGATATGATGTCTACTGCACCAGTGAAGCAACAAGAGGCTTGTTGACCTTGGAAAAGTGAAACAATATTCATTCAAGATGACACCTTTTACTCCAGCCCTTGTATTTATTTGACAATTTGTTTGTCTATGTGTTTTGTGTGTGTAAAACGTGCCTATCTGTACTTCTGAGTTTGTGGATGTCTAACAGAGCATTTCTTATAGCTCTCTAACGGTGTGTGTCTCTCTCTGCTTATTTTTGTCCATTTGAGTTAATTTCTATAAAGTAAAAGTGTCACTTCTTTGTTTCTCTTGTTTGTTTGTGGGCAGTTACAGTATATTAAAATGTACACTTTATCATAATGAAGAGGTAGTTCTGACACTCCTTGAACGTGAAGTGAACCTACCGGTTTAGTGTAAGTAAAAGTGCATAAGGTGGGTGAGATTGTGTATTTGTGAATGAAAGTGCAAGAGTGTCAGGCAGATAGAGAAGAACAGGAGTTGAGAAGATTTTGTGTGTATGTGTATGTGTTTTGGCAGTAAATCGGTATGCTAATGAGGCATGGTCTGTAATCCTCTTACAGATAATCTCACCCCTCCAGTCCAGGCCTGGGCACTGCTCACACACACAGGCTTGCCAAGCTGAACACAACCAGACACGTGTGCGCACACACCTACAAACACACACACACACACACACAGTCCTCACTCACTGGTTTGCTGAATACTCAAAAATACAAACCCTCTGTCATACAGACATAAAAAACATCCCTCTCTTTCTTTCAGCTGTGTTTATCATGTTTTTGTTTTAGCAGTGAATCAGCTTTTAAGTGCTAATGCAAATGTTTTGTCAATTACGATACTTTCAATAGAAAGATGGAACGATTTGAAATTGAAAAACCCAAGTGTAAGTGAAGCTGTGTGTGACCAAGTGTTCTGCTATTTAATTCTTCACTGTTTAGGGTGTTCTCCATTAATCATTGTTTGAACCATAAGGAGATTGTGAAAGTGTCTTTTTCTAGGCGTTTTTTTTTTTTTTTTTTTTTGTCTTGGCTGTATGTGAAGAGAGCCAAGGTGAACTTTGTATTCTCAGACCATGCTAGTAAGTCTGCTGCAACAAATATTGATTAGCCGCCCATGTCAAAGACAGGTGTGTATGTTTTTGTGTTCATGCACATTCTGTAGATGTTCCATTTTTTTTGCAGTCAAACATCACAAGCCATGTGGCCAGAGGACAGTTTTTCTTAGTGTTGCCATGGCGATGCAGCAAAAGGTCGCTTGGAAATGTTCTCTACCAAGACCTCATGGGTGTGCATGTATGTGCACTTCAGTGCAGCAAATTGTATTTGGTACTGTTCATGCTGGAACAGTTGTCTCAACTAGAAAAAACAGCACTGCACATGCACACGTGTGTGCGTGGACATGTGGCACATGTGAGCCTAAAACAGCAGAATTTCTAACAGCTGTGCTCATGCTATATCGCTGCTTGTGTGTCACTATGAAATCATATCTGATATTAGAGCTTATTGCTCAGTGAGAAAGCACACATGCAGAAACATTCACTAGCCACCCTATTAGGCACACCTTTACAATTGCATGCAATTCAGTGCAGCACTTCGCCTTAACATGACAATTTCACCAAAAACTGAAATATTTTGAGCTTCATAAACACAGATGTTAAAGCAGAAATGTTGTAATGAAGTGTATACAAGTGTACAGGTGTGCCTAATAAAGTGACTGGCGAGTGTATATACTAAGACATATACACAAAGAGGCTGACTTTTCAGCACCAGGGGGCTGACAAGGTATTCCTCTGCTATGTGTGGTGAATACTGCTGCTTACCTAGCACTCAGTATGCACAGCAGATCACCTTCCTAATCTCTCTTACACTGCTTTTGTCTTCCTCT
>NW_018128109.1:647666-666024 GCF_001952655.1 Monopterus albus | reverse complement strand
TCTTCATAAGCCTCCTTTATGGAGGCTCACCCCTCACTGTTTATACCCTCACTCTGCCTCCCTCATTCATTGTCTACCCCACATTTATCTCCTCCTTCCCCATCTGCCTTTGCTAAATACCCCTTTGCTGCTACTTGCTAGGCATCTACTTGTCAGTAGAATATTGTCAATGAAACACTTTACAGATCCTTCTTCCACACACATCATTCTCTTCCTTTCTCCTTCTTCTCTTTTTCTTAGGCATGAAAGAGCTCTCCCCTCCCCCTCTGAACCTGCGGCGTCTCTACACTGAGACAATGGAATGGGAGCCGGTGTTGATCATCATCTCTCCAGGGGCAGACCCATCGCAGGAGCTTGCAGAACTAGCTGCAGAAAGTGTTGGCAGGGACAACTATCATGAGGTAGTAAATAAAAGGATAACCTAGGAGGTCACAGCAGATTGGCAAGTTTTTTTTTTCTTTCTTAACACATTATCAAGATCACATCAAAAGAATACTGTGCTAAAGTTTGGAAAAATATGAGTTTTACATTGTGATGAGTCATAGTTCTTGATCTTGATCTTCTGCCAGTGGAGTTAAATTTTGTGACAGCAAGAAGTCTGAGAAAACTGCTAGACACTCCTACACACCTGTATGTGTTCAGTATAATACAGCTACTCAAGAACAATGCTGGTGTTGTTTTCTCCTTCTGTAATTTTTAAACAAATACCCCGAAGGCACCAAAAACCCACAAAGACATTTATCTTATTAACAGGTATTGTCTGTGTAGTCAAAGCACAATATGGTAGCCTTGACCCTGTGCCATAGAGCTGCACTATCTTCAGGAAACCAACTTAGGAAGCCGACACGTAAAAGATTCTTCATGAACTCTTTTTAATTAGTTTCTTTGGTGTGAAATGAAGACATTTGGTAGTTAAAATGTGAAATAAACCATTTTATTTCACTCAGCACAGCAACAATACAAACTTCAACTGTTTTTTGTAACAAAAGATGCGACATTCTAACTTTTTTTAATCATGTTAATAACACAATTAATGATTTTAAATTTTGATTTAGGGACCAAATTACTACATAGACATGACACTGACACTGAAAATATAGTGATTAACTAAACGATAGACTGCTGTGTTGTGGGGTTGTAGGTCTTTTTGCTACATGTTTGTCACTGCTCTCTGATATTCATTAACCCTCTCCTGACTCATGTTGCTCCTCAGTGGGTTCTTGTGCTGCAGCTGCAGAAACAAAGGGAAAAACAATACAGTCAAAATAGAGAATGTGTTTTATTCAAGATTATTCAGACAGCTGAATTTTTTTTAACATTAATACTGTAATTGAAACCAAATTTTATCTACAAATTGTGAACAAAATGCACCATTTCTAAAGACAGAAACACTGTGCTTCCTTCCAGATGGGGGTGGCATATAATTTTAAGTCTTTTTCATTACATTACAAATAAATATACATCACATTATATACAGTATGTGTTACTGGCAAATCACATTGCAGTTTTGCTTTGCAAGTATCTCATAGTTTCTCTCCCTGAAGAGAGCAGTGAATTAAAACGTTGAATCAGATTATCTGCCCATAGTCTCTGAATAATTACAATGTAGAATCAAATTTTCCATCCCACTGCTTCTGTTTCTCACCCTCTCTTACCTCCCCCACTCTCTCTGTCTGTCTAGATCTCTATGGGTCAGGGGCAGGCTGATGTGGCCTTAGCTACACTCAGAGAATGCTCCCGAAATGGAGACTGGCTTTGCTTGAAAAACCTTCACCTTGTCACTGGCTGGCTACCCCTCTTAGAAAAAGTAAGCACTTTGTTTGTATGAGTATGAGTTTGTATGTGTGTGTGTGTGTGTGTGGCCTCAGGGGTATGTGTTAACCTGCGTGTGTTTTTGTGAGAGAGTGTTTTTATATCTCTGAATTTTGTGTTTTTTGGTTGCAAGGTTTTGCATATGTTGTTCCGTTGTCTCTAATTATTGGATAATAGCACCAAATTGACTCTGCTACCCTACAGGAATTATACTGTATATGTTAGGGTATGGACAAGTGTCAGGCCATAGTATATTACTAGCAGTAACATTTATGGTAAAATTATATTGTATGGCAGCAATATTTGTGCAAAAACAGGTATGCTGTTTCCTTTATCATAAACCCCTTTAAATTTGAGTTTTTAATTTTTTTTTTTAAATCCTTCACCTTTACAAACTGGATGTCTTCTTCTTCCCTGCCTTTGCTGTACATTCATGTTGTCATTGCTGTCACCTGTTGATTGGAGGAATGTATAATCATGCATAGGAAACAAACAAAACAGGGACCCAGTCATAAAAGACCTGCTCTATAGTGCTACTAGAGATCTAAAACTCCACATGGTACCTTTAATGTGTAATTTGTACTTTCACTCTATTTGTCACTGTTTATCTCTAATTCTGTAGTACAACACTGTTACACAAACACATACAAAACCACATTCTGCTGGCTGGCCCAAATTTTCATATCTAAAATTAGCTTGTGTCCTTTGCCTGCGCATACACATTTCACATTCTACCTGTCAGCTTATATTAGTCACTGTGCAGTTGTTTATGTGGCTGTCTTTGTGACTGTGGGTTTGTTTTTATTGGTCTGTCCGTGTTTGTCTGTATCAGCACATGCATGCGTTGTTACATTGACCGGCATGTAATGAGCACATATCCTGTCACACATAGTCCTTATGTAGCTCATCCTGTGTGTTTTTACTATTGTGTACATGGGCTTTTGTGTCACACTAAGCGGGTTTCTATGTGTGTTTCACTTCCTGCTTGGCTTTTGTTTCACTGCAGCAGGTCATATCCCCCTGGGAGGCACAGCTGTTGGCAGTGATTTGCCTGTGTGTGGGTGTGTGTGCCCCTTACTTGTGTGTATGAGTGAAAGTGTGTACAGTATGTGTTTTTGTGGGTGTATGGGTATGTGTATGCATGTGGATGCCCTTGGGTTAGCCAGAAATCCCTCATGTCCCGAGTTGTCTGTGCGCCCGGTGGGACTTAAACCTTGGCTTATTACTGCTCTCCTCCTACTTTTGTCCTTCTCCACTTCACTCTCCTCTCCTCACCTCTCTCTCTCTTATTGCCTCCTTTTCATTTAGCATTTTTCTCCTCTCTAGCTATCCTATCTTCTACCAGATATTTCTTAACACTCCCCCTTTTCCCTTTCATGTAACACTAAAAGTGTTTTTTTTTGTCTGTCAGTCTGTCCTGCTGTCTTTGTTGGTTTTTTGTCTTGCTCTTTGCCCAGCAACCAATGAGGCCGAGGTCTTGGCAGTCGAGCTTGAAATGAAAAACCGATGCAACAAGGGGAACGAGGGAGGCAGGGAGCATAGGAAAGAAAGAATAATGAAACGGTGAATGTGAAAGAAGGGAAGTCCAGGAAAAATGAACTGAGCCTTACCAGGCAGGGGCATGGCTTTGTTTTAGTAGCTGCCTCTTTTTCTGTAGTTCTGTCCATCTGTTCAGTTTTACTGTATCTCTCAATGCAGTTTCTAAATATTCCAGTCTCTTTTTGCCATCTGCCTCTCCACTCCTTTCCTTCTTCACTAAACCAGTTGGTCAGTTAGAGAGAGGACAAAGTAGAGAAGAGAGAGAGAGAGGAGGAGAGCGGTCAGTGTTCATAATTAAAAGTGGAGTTGCAGATGCCATCTCATCCCTGTCAGATTCTTCCACTTGTTCTTTCTTTTCTCTCATTTCTCACCTCACCCGCTTCATCCATCTTCATATGGATCTGTCTTTAAATCTATTCATCCATATTCCTGTTTAATCACAATATGTTGGAAGAGTGACAACTTTAGTGTGATGCAGAAGTTTGTATTGCAATAAATAAATAAAATGTTATATATCACGTCTTTCAGAATCTTATCTATTGTAGCACAATTTTTAACGTTGGTCAAAAAATTGTGATACAGAAGGACTGTAAGCCCACTATGCAGGTGCAAATTTCTGTCATCAAAAATGTGTCAATCTGAGCATCAGAACATCAAAGATATGTTCTAGCATAGACAGTTTTGATGTGCTAGTTCCTTCTCTCTGACTTCTTCTTTCCTCTCTCTCTTTCTCACCTTTTCTTTTTTGTTAATGTGTCTGTTTTGCATCTTCTCACAATACCAACAATTTTTCCAGTAGAATTCTGGTTCACACCACACACACACACACACACACGCGCACACACACACACACACACACACACACACACACACACACACACACACACACACAATGACAGACTGAGGAGTTTTCTTCGAGGGATGTCAGTTTCCATGTTCTTTGATTTTCTGTGTGCTTCCATGAGAATAAAGTAGGTTTCAAATGATGCAGAACCACATTGATTATGATTCTGTGTGTGTGTGCTTGCTTATACGCAAGTACCCAATCAGATGACACAAAACCCTAAGGTGCCAGCATACTATTTTTAACTATGAATCTTTTAGAAAGATATGGGGAAGGAACATAAGAAAGAAATGCGATAAATAAAGCTGGAAACTGAGATGAAGGGACAGTGATAGGGATGACAAGCAAGAAAGAAAGAGAGCTACAGGAGCAAATATATAAAAGTAAGGTTTGTGCAGATTTGTCATTGTGGCAAATCAGTATTCAGTGCTTCTAATGTGGGAAGAATAACATGGAAAAATGAAACAAAAAAGAAAAACAAAAAAGAAAAGAGGAAGTACTTATTTACTACATATAGTATAATGGTTTTCTTTATAGTACAGTATTTAATATTTACTCTGTTTTCCAGTGTACCCTCGCAAATGAGATGCACCTGTTCTCATTGGACCCTGCTATATAAAGAAAGGTTGACTGAATATATCCATGTATCTTTACAAAGAAAAAATATAAAGAAACTTTCTTTGACGTCCTGCTCAAAACAATAGGATTTTTTAAAAGAAAGTCGCTATATATTTTTTCTTTGTAAAGATACATGGATCTATTTAGTCAACCTTTAGTTATATAGCATGGTCCAATGAGAACAGTAGGACCTGTGTGTAAATCCAGCCAAGCTAACTGGGTCCTTGTAGATAAAATTTACTGGGACAGACTCCAGCCCTTTGCAACCCTAAACAAGATTAGCAGGTTAGAAAGTTGATGGAACTTCATGATACAGTGTTTGGACAATGTGTGCAAACAAAGGCTCAAGACTTCTCTAACTGCTTCAACTAAGGAGTGCGTTTTATGTCTTGAAATACAGTGTTTGTGTGTGTCTGCATAAGTGCACGTGTTTGTGGGTGGGGTGTGTCATGCGGGAGTGAAGACCTCAGCAAACAGTTGTATCCACAGCCAGATACTTCACAAGTTATCTGGTTACATACTGTTTCTGTGATCCTTTTGAGATGTCTTAATGTGTACAGCATGTCTAATGTGTATACCGTCCTTCCTTTGCAGGAGCTAAATGTCCTGCGTCCCAAAGCAGGCTTCCGTCTCTGGCTTACAGCAGAAGTTCATCCCAAATTTCCTCCCATACTGCTTCAGTCCAGCCTCAAGATCACTTATGAGGTACTGACACATATTCACCATTGTCATGCACATAGACATATAAGAACAATAACACTCTTTACAAGCAAACATGCACCCACACACACATTTTTTTCAGGCATACTGAACAGAAATTATTGTTTTTTTAATATATGTATTGAAACTTTTCCTTTGATTTTCCCAAATAAAGACAGCCTCTGTGAATCTCTGCAGAATGGAGCTGTCTGTGTCTTTTATGCTCCAGCTACATTCACACTGCAGCCACATATACTGTATAATTGTAATAGGATGCAGAAGTGTTTAGTATTTTAGTGCTCAGTGTTTCCGATGGGAGTCATATTTAAGGGGTTAGCTGCTTCCGCAACCGAGCCCAATGCATAAACAGCTTTTGTCTGTCTGTCATTCTTTCATTCTTTCTTTTTTTGTCTCAAACACACACACAATTTTTTTGGCAAACTTAGTGGCATACTTTATATGTATGCACAAACATCCTGAGCACATCCCCAGTGATAACCAGTGTACTTTAATATATTATTTCCGGACTGCAGGGCAAGTAGATGTCAAAGCTAATATGTCAGAGATAAGACAAATAGCATACATACTGTACAAACTGATAGATTGTTTTGTCTTTGTCAGTTTGATTGTATTAGGATCATATAGAGCTGATCTGTGAGATTGGTACTGGGGTTGATCAAGGCATTATGGATAATTAATTGATAATAAATATGAGCTAACACACACAAGAGTACACAGGAACACCTTGACAGTCCATAATCCACTTTTCAAAAAAGGGTTAGGCTTCATGTCAGAATCAAAATTAACAAAAAGAAATTGCTTGTGTCCAAACATAGAGTTAACATATTATGACAAAGCATAAGTCAGTGATTCACACTGGGAAACTATTCTGCATCTTAAACAGTAAAATTCAGACATACTGTGTAGTCAGAATAAACACTGTAAATATATTTAATCCACTTAAATCGGTAACATATGTAGTGAATTTAACAATTTCAGCTAATTTAGTACGTATACAGTACGTTTCTGACTGTGTGTATTATCAAAGCCTCCAGATGGAGGTACCAAAAATGTTCTCAAAGCTGATAATGTGTGAAGTGAGCTCAATGTATGTTCATTGTTTCTATCATAAGCAAAGCAGAGCGAGAACTGGTGAGACATACAACATGTGCTGAATCAAATAGAGAATATGTTTAATATCCCCCTTCTGCTTCATTTTCCCTTCAGTCCTTCTTTACCCTGTCTTTTCCCATCTTCAGGCTCCTCCTGGGCTGAAGAAGAATCTCCTGCGGACATATGAGTCGTGGACTCCAGAGCAGATCAGTAAAGGTTGGCTCTTGTTCTCTTCTCCCATTCTCCTTAAATTTTCTGCAGTCAGAAACTGCCTCCTCTGATTATTGAAGTTATTTTGGTTGTGACATGCTTTTGATTGTTTGTGTGTAGGAGGCATCCTAGCCAGAGCTCAGTCTCTGTTCTGCCTGGCCTGGTTCCACGCTGTTTGCCAGGAGAGACGCAACTACATACCACAGGTAAAATACACAAACACATCAATATACAAATACAGTTTACCAGAGTGGTTATAGTTCTACAGTTTTATCCCATGACAATATACCCAAACTTCTGTAAAATACCACTTTAAAAAGAAACTACTACCCTTGTTTAAAGTCCCACATATGGTACTAATACTATGGTACAGTTTTCTTGAAACATTTATATGAATGCCACTAGCATCAGTTGCTGTCACACACAGAAACCTAAGAACATAATAATGTGCTTTCAGGCCCTTTAAAATCAGATCAAATTAAAATCAATCAAATTAAATGTAAAGCTGTAAAAGGACTGTAAAGTCCCATCAGCTGATACCTCTTAGAACCAAAAGGTTTGCAATGTCATGTCCACTGGGATCACACGAAGCAGAGGCATACTTCCCTCTAGTTGCTGAATGTTTATGGGAAACACAAGTTCTGTGCTATTATACACTGTCAAGGGATTTTAAAATTGAGATATATGACAAGTGTCAACTGAAAAGAGATTTCATCGACCCACTGCATGTGATGGTGGTAATTACTGTTTTTAAACTCAGATCTAACAGTGTCACTGCAGCTCTAAATAAACAAAAGATGGTGTGTTTTACCGGTGACAGAATCAAATCGTAATATATAGAGACTGAACACAGTATTTCTCATTTGAACTACAGCTCTGGTGATAAATCTTCTCTATATAACAAGATAGAGGGTGTAAAGAATGACATAATTTGCATCCCTATAGAGAAAACAAGACAATTCATTTTCTCAGTAGAAACACAAGGTAATGATAAATCAATACAAAGCAGATAACAAATCAAAAGACTGAGGCCTGAGTTATTAGTCTGATGGGCTCTTTGTTTCCAAGAGACCACAGGTTTTTTAAAGACTCAAATCTGATTTACAAAATAAATTCAACATTTTTTTAAATAAAAATCTCAAAAACACACTGTAATTGCTTCTGTAATATATTAAGGAAATCTATTAAATGAGAATATGTTGGTTAACCTCATCACTGACACATAATGATTCACTAAATAAATGGATTGTAGAGATGATTTCAAAATGAAAGTAAAAATTGTTTTACACAGGGGCATTTGATGTTTTCACCCTACGATCATCTTCTGACCTTGATAAGTCAGGGTGGTATGTGTTGATTTTTACGCCTGTGTACCAGCGATAGCCACGGTGGGAGACATTATGTTCTTGGGTTGTCCATCTAATTTTTGTGAACGGGATATCTCAGGAGCACCTTGAGGGAATTTCTTCAGATTTTACCCAAGTGTCCACATGGACTCAAGGATGAACTGATTAGATGTTAGTAGTCAAAGGTCAAAGTCTGTGACCTCATACCTCCCATACTCGTGAATTTGACTGATTTGGCGTTGGCCTACAACACTGAGGGGCTAATTCTAGTTTTGAAGGGAGTAAAAGGGGGGATGCATTGGTTTGCTTACATATCTTCAGCCAAAGTAGGCCTTTAAATGAGTAATTTCAGTAATTCAAGTCTACTGCTTATTTTACAGTTAAGATGCACTGAAATTGATCATATTTTGAGTGGTTCTGTCAAACACCAAAACATTTTCTTCAGACAAACACTGACATCCAATAGAAAAATAAAATAAAATGAAGATCAATCTTAACTGAACCATATTGTGCTGTTCCATCATATTGTATGTTCTTACCTGATAACTCATGAGAAGGAACACAATTAAGTTTTAAGTGCTGGTTTGCATTGGACTGAGCACTATGAGTCCAAACTAATGACAGACATGAAGATGCAGATGTTTTAAAACAGGCAAAAGAAGATATGTTTTCATCATAATTACTTTATGCTCGCAGCAGTTTGCCATGTCATGTTTCCACTTGTCAACTTCAACAATCGTTTTTTAAAATTTGGTTGCTTGCCAGTGTGTGGCACAGTCTCATGATCCACTGGGACTCATTTGTCTCTGTGCATACTGCAGTGAAGCATCAGCGGTCTGTCTAATTCAGTAATAAGATACAGTATGTCTGCAGTTACAGGAGGAAGGTCTCACTTTTTGTCTGCTAAAGAAAACACAATCAGAACACTCCCGGTAAAATCAAACTCTAGGGAGAACTATAGCAGAGAACAAGCTTTTGTAATTAAATTGCCACAATTTTTGCACACTTGTTTCTTCTCTCTGTGTCTCTCCCATTCCTTCATACTTGGTCCCAGTACTCCCCCCTTAGCCATGGTCCTCATTGTGGCGTAAAAAAGTATTGATCGACCTTTGGGAGAATGTAAACCTACATAACTAGCATACTTGTAAACCTCTTAGGGCCTAGGTTCCCAAACATTTTCAGCTCGAGACCCAAAAGACAAATTTGATCTCGCTCTGGGACCCAAACTTACAAAAATACATAAATCTGCGTTTGTAAAGTACTTATAATGAATAAAACAAACCCTGAATTTAAAATATGGCTTATATGAAATGTATTTATTTCATTATAAAGGTACATCACAAAAATAGTGATACTGCCGAGAGTTATGTTAAATTTCTCAACACCTTATAATGAGCTTGAATGAAACAAACATCATTGAAACTATCTGACAACAGTCCCAAATATGATGTTACATTCATTAAATTCAGAATGAGCAGACCAGCCCTAACATAGGCAGCTACATGTGTGGTGCATGATGCAACATACAGTATTTTTCATTTGTTTTATTTCATGTGATACAACAGTAACTTCTGAAGAGTAGTCCAACCTGATCATATGCATTGATGCACTGAGCTCTATTTTACTTCAGTCGCACAGTAACATTGAGTAGAAAGTAATGTAAAATCTGTGCTGGTTCCTTCTCCATCATTTCCCTTCTGCTTTAAGTATGTTTACATGGTACAGTCAGTATTTAACAGACATAATTTTTACTGCCAGCCTGCTGATCAATTATTAGAGCAAAAATAATTGATGAGTATTCTATAATATTCAGAGAGAAATTAACAGCCCACTCTCAAATTGTGAAAAAAGGGACAGGACAATTCCATGTTTATTTGACCCATTTATAGTCAAACAGTAAAATTTTTAAACATTCTTTTCAGAAATTTTGTGCTAACTTTAACATTCTGACCTCTTTATTCGTTTAGCACTGACTGCACTCCGTAGCCATTTAGCTAGGAGTGATTAGACAGCGCTGGGTCGAGCAGCTCTACAATAATCAAACTTACAAATACTATCAGCGGCATGGCACCTGCTCCCTGCTCACTCCTGTCTGATACCCCTGCCTCTTGCTACTTTGCTCATCATCACACACAACAGCTGTTTATAGTTTATAGTCCATTAGCTACTTTTGCACACTTAGCATCAGCTCATTTTCTGCACCGCCTGTTGCGGGTTTTCCATCTCTCCAAGTTTTATTTGCTACCACATTTTTGCAGGTGTGAAGGCAGAAGATCTCAGGGCTCTTAGGCCTTACACCAGCAGTGTTGCTGCAGCTAAGATGGCCTCTTGAATATTTAGGCTATATAATGTCTAAGCAGTTTGGGAGAAAAACAAAGCGAGCCAGTTTGAGCCTGCTGAGATCAGGTTGAGAGGAGAGAGATAGAGGAGAGAAAGAGCCCAGCACACAGCACCTGAGCTGAACAGACCCATGTAGAAAAACATGCACTCTTCTTCTATTTTCATTAGGAAAATGAATTCATATATAATAGCATTGTTAAGCCTTTTACTCTGCCAACTGGTGACCCAATTAAAATGGGTCATGACCCTAAGATCGGGAAAGGGAGTCTTAGATGATTGTCTTTTATTTCCTTTTTTGAATTATCTCACTATATTCGACTCTATTATTTCCTGGCCACCCTCCCCTAGCTACTATTGCCCTGTCTCTCTCTCTCTTTTCTCTCTCCCTAGTAACTGAATTTCTAGTAAGTGTTTTCATTTGGGATGATAATTTTTTTTTCATTTAAGAACATGGACATGTAATTAATGAAACAGTCACATCACCTTTTGTTGATATATGATTGAGAAGAAAATACATGCAAGGGATGATACTTAAATCTTCAGAAGCTATGTGTGAAGGGTCATATGTGCCATTTGTCACTTTTTGGTTGACAGATTATAAAAGTAACTCAGTTGTAGTTGATATATTATGACTCTTGTACAAGTAGTAAAATACATACATTACATTGTCATTTTTGTACTTATTCTCACTGCTTTCTGCTTTTTCCAGGGTTGGACTAAGTTCTATGAGTTCTCTTTGTCAGACCTCCGTGCTGGATTTGAGATCATCAACAGGCTTTTTGAAGGTAGGACAGCTGGTAGCAGATCACAGTGCAGTTGACAGTTCTCCTCAGTTGTTCACCTCTGCTACACTCATGGTAATGAGTACTGCAGTCTATGGCGCCTTTGATCAGTTACCTCTTTAGTCTGTACCACCCTGATAGAGCACAACCTGGAAAACTCAGTATTTGCATTTTAATATGTCTCCTTGCTTTTCTCTATATATGGTGTGTTTGCATGGTAATGTTAGTGTTCTGTTGTTCTGTATGCACTCATTACACATTTTTATAGATTTCGTTGTGCCTGGTTTCTCCAAGGTGGTAAATCTTTCCAGTGGGAGTTTGTCCAAGGCCTTTTGGAGAGCGCCATCTACGGCGGACGCATCGACAACCCCTCTGACCTCCGCATATTACGCTCATACCTGGAGCAGTTCTTCTCTTCACACCTCCTCTCGTCTTCCCTCTCAGCTGGTCAGAGAAAGGGTAGAGGAGCAACACGCTTCTTTCCACCTCAGATCAGCCTGCCAAACTCTTGCTCCATATTGGTAGGTTGACAGGATGACACAGTGGTGGAACACAGCTCACATGCTGTATGAAGGCTGTAACCTTAATATCTCCTGTAGATTTTCAAGAACTTAATTTTGTTACAGAGAAAAAGGAATACATCTGTTTTTCTTTCTTTCTTTACCTAAGCTGCAACAAAAGCAGTTCAAAGAAATGGGACTGAATGAATCCTCCCAAGCTTTTCACTGACTAGATTTGGTCAGTATTGAAATTTCATTAGTCTGTGTTGCCTTGGCTTCATTTTACACTGATTTATAATAATGTAGCCACTCCACAAAAATGCATTTAGTACAAGTTTACTCTTGAGGACTTGAGCCAGTTGGAGTGCAGTAGTTAGGCCTTTCAGCAAGGGTCTGGAAATACCACCAGGTGGAGCCTTGCGTGCCACCAGTGGTATGAGTACCACAGTTTGGGAATCACTGTCTTAGGGCCATGACAACTTCAAGCAGCATGTTTACAGTTCATCTTCTCCTGCTCTGTCTCACGCTGTCTGTATCTATTCTGCTAACTGGCCTGTATGTTTTTTGTTTTTTTGTTTGTTTTTTTTTGCCTTCCCAGGACTACCGCAATGTAATAGAGAATCTCCCGGAGGATGACAGACCAGCGTTCTTTGGTCTGCCTTCCAACATCGCAAGATCCTCCCAGAGAATCATCAGTTCCCAGGTGCAACCACACACACTCATACTACATACACAACCACCTGCTTATTCCCCTAAACACACATGCCATCACCAAAATATCCTCACAACAGTGGTATAGAACAAAAATGTGTCCATGCAGTGTAATAATGGCATGCACCCATTCTTGCACCACTGTGCTCTCTCACACTCTCTCTCCCTCTCAAAGTACAACTGTACATTTAGCCACATCACCTGCCATGCCCAGCATACAAAGCAGCCTAGGATATGAAACAGTGGAGCCTTGTCTCACATCCAGTATGTGGTCATGTGTGCCACTGAAGTACCTTCAGACTGAATGGAAAGGAAATGTTTATCTTACAGATTTGCATAAATTTGACAGCTGGAAGGTCTTTGCAGTCTATGTTTATTTGCTACAGCCAAGGTATACATGTGTGCTTTAGCTAATAAGGACATGCAGAATCTCTCCTCTTTCTCCTTCTGTGCTTGTTCGTTGTATAAGTAGAATCAGCACATTTTCACTGATATAGATCCTTTAGAAGTAAATCCATTTTCCGCAGTTTGCCTGTCTGCATCATGTTCGTTATGTGTATTAGGGATGCCCTGTCCTGACCAGCAAAAGATGGGTATCCAAACCAATCAGATAATTGTTCACTTTGCTTATTTGAACCTATTTAACTTATGTTTAACCAGTTGTTTAGATTTGAGAGACTGTTTTAACTCTACAGTCTAACATATAGCGTTGAAGGCAGCAAACTACAAGTAAAACAGCAGTTTCAAGGACGATGTCCTCACTGACAGTGTGTAGCAGTGATGCAAACAAGTGAAGCTGGTCAGGGCAGATTCTGCTGTTTTCCAGTTTTGAACACAACTTTACTCTCACTCTGTAAGTCAGATTAGATGAGTAGCTCCTGCCTAATGGAAAGTCTCAGTTTCTCACTTTTCACATTGACAACCCTTGTTTGCCTTGTCACTGCACTCTTTGTCAAGAAATTCAGCTCCCAATCACTTTTCAAATTGCAGAGATGATCATCAGATTATAGGTGAAACCTGTGCTGTTATACTGTATGACACTGCAGTTATTTGTGTTTTATCAGTCTATACTGTGTGTATATGTGTGTTTGAGTGTTTGAGTTAATACATATGTGTGTGCTTATCCTTCAAACAAATCCACAAACCCAGTCAAGATGCAGACACCCACCTTTATTCTAGGGACATAAAGATTTACTTCAGGGTCAGGATTTCATTTTAAGATGAAAGCATTATAGCAGACAGCCCTCCATTTCCATTTATTTCAATACGAAATAAAATAGCAGAGACACGAAACAAGGTTTAGATGAGCAATCTATCGCAACAAATATGTCTGCTTTTATTGTTATTGTGTGGTACTGTGTTTGTAAAAGTAAACAGATTTAACATACACAGTGCCATAATGTAACTTTAGCACATTGTGCAACATTCAACAATCTGCAAAAAGAGAAAGATGATTTGTTCAGATTATATTACTGGCTAAAAGGTTGATGTTGGACATATAGGTGTGATGGTCAGAGCAGAGTGTCTCTTCGTTTGAGCTTCCTGCATGCTCTTTAACAATGTATCTTTACATCTCTGTTAATAGGGCACAAAACTGGCGTCATGTAGAAGGAAGTTGTCATAGGTCCACTCCGGTACTTCCACAAAAAGCACTACACCTCTGTCCACAAGGAATGAAATGAATGTGTGTGTGTGTGTGTGTGTGCACATTTATGGGTATTTGTTTGCACTGAATGTGTGAAGAGTGTTTCCAATGACAACATGTGAGATTGCAGATGATCTGCAATAATTACAGTATGGTCACATTATCGTGAACAGTCATCATTTGTGTGTGTGTTCACATGTACGTGTGTGTAGTGGTTTATGGCCAATACAGACTCTGATGTAACTCCATAGTAACAAAGTCTCACTTATTCACAGAAGTATGTCTGTGTGCATGCATGCGTGTGCGTGTGTGTGAGTGAAAGAGAGAGGGAGAAAGGTTACACCATCATACAATCATAAGAGAGATGGTAGAGAAGCAGGTGCAAACTAAAAGGTGCATGGCTGCACTGCTCACTTTTTTGATCAACTTTATTTATTTCTCATATGATTCATGAAATGAAGGGGAGTGCTGGTCAGAGTGAGATGATTTTGATGTTTTTGTCTTTTGTGTTTGTGCGGATTTTTGTGTAATTATCCTCGGTAAACACACTTAAACCACGCTGAACCATTACAGCTTGTATGTGCATCCCCTTGGTGGGTGTTAATGCATTTAAGTTCATTTATACTGTCATTGTGGTTCTATACTGATCGCTGGAACCACCAACCTAGTGTAATTCACACACCTCCCTCCCACAAGGCCACTTTTGTCTCCCTCTACACATATCTCCCCTGTATGTCATTGTCTCCCTTCCTGCTGTCATTTGTCACTGTCTGTTTCATGCAGGGGGATAGTCAGTGGATTCAGTGCATACAGCCAGGAATGAAACATCTGCTGATGTTTTCTTCGGCTTCCTGATAGACTAGTGTTTAGGGCGCAGCGCTACTGCCGCTGTGGCCCGGGTCAGAGTCAGGGTTATGTCAGGAAGGGCATCCGCCATACAACACATGCCAAATGTCAACATGTGAATCATCAGTGTGAGAATTCGCTGTGGCGACCTCTAACAGGAAAAGCCGAAAGTGACATTCATTCGTTTACATGCAATTAGTCAAGTAATCATTACTTATTAAATCCAATTTGAGTGCATCACTAATAAATCAAGCGTGTGGGTTGCTTCAGAATAAATATTAATTATTAGCTGATAAAGTTTCATTTATGTCCAGCACATCATATTTTATATTATTTGCAACCATCTTCCATTTTTTTAATCATAGCCTTGAACTGAAATTGTATTTAAATGTCAAGACTCTAGGTGGCTAAACATTCTACAAGTCACTTTAATTTTGTATCTGTATTCTATAGAACAAAATACTGAATTATGGATGCCAAGACGTCTGAAATAAGGTTCTGACCCAATTACAAAACACACATCAGATTTCCTACTCAGTTTCCTTATTACGTTTATAATTCCAGTGATTTGTATAATTTAATAACAGACAACACGGCATTCCAATTCAGTAGTTTTATCTAAAAGTCATGTACAAAATGATTTCTATTTTTGAGAACATTCCCTTCAAAATTCAGCTCAAATGTGTAACATCTTAAATGTCAGCTTTTTAAGGGCTCACATTGCAATGAATGACTGGGGCTTGTGACTTGTGGGGGGCCAGTGGTATGGCCATTCATTTTAGAATGGGAGCCATGACCCCCCGTGACCACCCCTTGGGGCCGCCATTGGTGTGCATAATGTGTTTTTATGTGCAGCGCGTAAGATGAGTGAGTTTCTCCCATTGTTTTTGAATAAACAAACAGTCTCTGTGTATATGTTAAGTTCAGTCATATGGTATATAGTAAAGTTGTCCTTAGTAGATGTATTTAATGTCTTTACTGAGACCGTGAGAAATCGTCCTCTGATTAAAAACCCTAAACAACAATCCTGGATTACACTGAATTAAAGTGAAAGCCTTAACTAAGTTGGCTACACTCAGTGCAACTAAAACTGAACTTCCTTGCTCATAGATGTTGTCTAATACCTTCCAGCTTCTTCCCAGTTGGTTATGACAATAAATATAGTTGCTGGCTTGTAGTCACTGGTTGTGATAAGAATAAAAATTTATATATTTGAATTCCTATATATACTGTATTTAAACCCCAGTTTATTTCAAATCTCCATCCTCAGCTGCCCTCGCTTTTACTGCTGTCAGGGTGAAGTTCTCGATTAGATATCTGGTTTTTTATCCTTCTCGCTCTCTCTTCCATAACAGCGCACAAACATGCATGCACATCTACACATATATGCACTTACTTTGCCTCCTGAGCAGGGAAGATAAAGCGGATGTTAGTAAAGAGTTCTCCTGGACCAAATGAATCCATTTATCAGACGCTCTGCCTTCCTCACAACACACACACACACGCATACTGAGAGGCACACGACTGCACAGTCACACACTGGGTCTTGATAAAAATACTATCCAGGACTGTAAGCCTCAAGCTAAGCATGCTTGATTAGGTGTGTAAGGAGCTGTTACGAGGTGTTTTTTCTGGTATGGCCTTTTTTGCTTGTAACAGTCCCAGACCCAAATCAGTGTTGACTGTCACCGGAGAGCATAGCCACCCACACTGTAGAGTAGATTACATTTTATTACAGTATTTTAAGAATTAACAGTGTTGTCTAATCATACATTGCCTTGAGATGACATTAGTAGCTGTGCATATTAATTCTTTTTACCTCATGCACGTTTATCACAGATGTGTGGTTCAGTCAATACAACATGCTTTTTTTCCTACATATGGTGAGTGTTTTTATCATCAGACACCTAATTACAGTATATGAAGGAAGTTGCAAGCAGCAGGACCTTTGTGCCACTTCTATAACACCTTTGCTCAACTGATTCTTTTGTTTGTATTTTTAACTGATTGACTCACAGGTGATTTCCCATCTGCGTGTGCTGAGCCGCCCAGTAGCAACTGGTTCTAAGTTTGACAGGGAACTTTGGTCAAATGGACTTTCACCTGTCCTTAATTTATGGAAGAAACTCAACCAGGTCAGTTCTTGGTTCTTCTTTTTTGCTGTTATTGAGAAACCGCACTACTAGGTTTTTAGCAAGATTCAAACCTCCTTCTGTGTTTCTGTCTCTTGCTGTCTTTTATTGTGCAAACCAAACTGCGAAGCATGCCTTATAAATAGCATTTTGATTTGTGAACTCTTAACCTCATGGCCTATAATTGCACTGGGAATCACAGGAATACTGTTTTCTGGAGATCATATATTATTCTCCACATCCCTGAAATGGGTAAATTACTTTTGCAGTCAAAACCTCAAACTCTATAATCACTAAATTCCTCCATCTATTTTGTCACTCATACTACCTGCCAAGTATAATAGATGACTGACACTTTTATTTCCACATTTTATTTATTTATTTATTGTAATTCAAGCTGTTACAGGCTAGGCTTTCTTTGAATGCAAAATTATGATTTATTTTTGCCATGCAGCAGCAACAAGCATAATTAAAAGCTGTGAAAGCTAATTGGAAATTAGTAGAGTCTAACTGAGCACTGTGTGTGATAGCCACTGGCTTGCCAAGTCAGGCAGCACTGCTGTGTCCAGTTGCTTGGAGACCAGCACCTTCTCAAAGTCAGAGGACATCTACTGTACCTCTGCATTAAATAATTTAGTCACAATATTGGCCTTCCCTTGCTCTGGCTCTCTTTATTCACTCTCATGCTGTAAATCACTCATGCTCTTCCTCTCCTTTTCTCTCATCTGCTCTCATTTCTCTTCCTCTCGCTCCATCCCCCCCCCCCCCCCCCTCTAAGTCCCATGCAAGCAGTTATTTTGTACTTAAAAAAAGAAGAATGATTGGCTGTATATCAGTAGCTTGCGTACTATGGAGCACAATCTACCTCTGACTGCGTCCAGTTAACCCTTGCTGTTTGACCATCAGTGGATGTGTGCTTTCTAGTGTGTAGCTTGAATGCATGTGCTCGTGCATGTTCATTATTGATGTGTCTGTGTATGTATAAAGGTTGGTGTTTGCTCAAGTTTGTGTATATAAACTGTGTGCATCAATATGTATGTGTTTATTTGGACAAATCTTTCTGTAGTCTGGATGAGGAGAGAAACACAAGATATCAGACACTGTCTGGCTATTTAGTTACATTTTTGAATAGAGACAATAGTAGAGCTGAAGACAAGCTGAGTCCTATCTACTGGCTTTCCCCCCCTTGTTTTTATATTTATCTCCCACTCTTCACTGTCT
>NW_018128109.1:640379-647604 GCF_001952655.1 Monopterus albus | reverse complement strand
CTGCAGGTACAAAGTATAATATTTGCAACAGAATAAAGCAAAATATCAGTCTCTGTGTGCATTTTTTCTGTTTTCATGAACATTGTGTAGTAGATCTCAGTGTTAACCAATGTAAACACAATGTTGCAGAGAGAAAGAAACAATTTCCTATTTTGTTACATGTCGTTGCTGTAGAAGAACCAACCACAAATGGAAGAACTGAGTTTATGGTGTGTCTACTGAGCTAAGGAAACCCACAGGGAACACTGGGGAAATCTACTGTTGTAATGGAAGAAATAATACTAAGGGAAAAAAACAGCATGCTGATGCACAGGAGCAGTTACTCTAAATTAAACTATGTCTGTGCTACTGCACAACAGCCAATTTGGATAGATTGATTAGCTGGTAATAGTGTTCCAGGGATAAGCGGAACATAAAGAAGTAGTTGGACGTTTGTGCAATATTATTGCACTGGAGCCCAAGGTAAATACATCTATAGCCATGGGTTAATTAGAATGAGGATCATCTAGTTATATTCGCTGTACCTTATGTAGAATAAAGGTACAGCCTTTCTCTCCTTTCTTTCTTCACATGCTTTTTGCCTCTTTGCACTCTTTGTCTGTCTCCATATGTCTTGAAAAATCACATTTTTATCATGACAGTGACATAGCATTGTCTGTCTCTCTCTTTATCAGTGTATGTATATGATTTTTAATCTGTGTTTCCATATGGTTCTCTGTATGTGCACTGTCAATCCATCAGGGTTCTACACTGATCCATCAGAAGGTGGCCTCACCTACAGAAGGTCATGGGTCCCCAATCCTGTCATTCGTCGCTCTCGAGCAGTTCAACGCCATTCGCTTGGTCCAGGTGTGTCAGATAACCAGAGGTGTTACTAATGACAAATGCTTTAACATGGTGGTTGAATTTGAAATGGTAGAAAAGAGTGCTGATATAGTTTAAAACATCATTGCTATCACTGAATAACTTCAGCACAAAGTTTGAGTCAAATAGCATAGGGATTGTGCCTTGCAATATAAATGAGATGTTAATGATAAAATAATGGAAAGTGGGCTTTGCTTCATAAAGATGCATGAGATGAATATGAAACATAAACAGTGAGATTATGTAATCCATGCTCTCCTGGAATGGGCATTTTAGCATCTGAATGTAACCTCTGTATCAGTGCATGTGTGCTGAGTATTGTATGTGCACGACACTTTCAGTTTAATGAAGCAAAGCAATCAAATGAATAGCCAGTCATCATGACCCAGCTCACTACAATCAAGTGGCAATATGTCAGATTCTACTCCAGCTAAACTGTGAACGTTGTCACAGAGTATCCACCAATCCCTGGCTGCACTGAGCAGGGTTATCAGAGGGACTCAACTGCTCACTCCTGAAGTCCAAAAACTGGCCACCGCCCTGCTCAATCAAGAGGTAAGAAAGGAGAAAGAAATAAACAGATGTAAGAGATGAAGAGTTAACATGAAAATGCTGGCTTGTGTTTGTAGCTGTTATACATACAGTATCTGCTGCTCAGTGTATGTGCACTGTCAAGCTAAACGAAATAGTGAGACTGACTTTTAGCCACTTATTCACAACTGTTCTTAGTCTTTCTGCCAAACATATAAAGCCACTTGTAAGTCATTTGAAGTTCCACACTTTGTACATTGTTTGGGTCATTGATTAATCTTACCATAGAACATACAATTAGGTCTGTATCCTTGCCTTACACTATCCTTTCACTCTATTATATTAGCAGTAATGTGCAAAGTTTTCCCACAGTGTGATGAAGGTGAGTCCACATGGCCAGGCAAACATTCAGTACAGTATACAAAGCTGCACATCCAGCAAACACAGCATGTGTCCTCGTGTGTGTCTCGAAGCTGTGAGGAGGACAAAGGGGATATGATGAAGTGGAGGAGGAGAGATATGCAACCAGCATTTTACTCCTTCTATGTTTGTAATCCCCTATAAGCAGCCTTGGGCATAAGTCCTTCGTCACTGCTTTCCTTCTCTCTTTTTATATGACTCAGCAGGTCTTTAGTCTCAGGTTTCCCTCGTTTTCTCTTTTTCTCTCTCCCTCTCTCAACTGTCCAACTTTCTCCACTTTTTATCGGTCATGTTTTCTTCCCCCTTTCCTGGTAAGCTCCCCTCTAGCATATTGCTTTACTATAACTTGTGTTAATGCCAAGGCTATGAAATGTGTAAGCCACCAGGTGGGCCTTTGTGGTACAGATGGAATCAATATTATATTATTAATAATTAATAATGTTTTCATTGTACATATATAGAAAGGTGGCAAATACAATAAACAAATATAGTTAAATAATCAAAATGATTTTCAGTGCATTGAATTTTTTGTAGTGCATTATATAAGAACAATCTTCTCAGTAACCTACAGTATTTTATTAGTTCACTTTTTTACAGATTTATCAGAATAATTATTTTAGTCTGCAGAATTTTCAAAAACAACAATGCATTTCCATATTATTATTAAGTTTTTTTTTTTTAAGTGGATAAAACTATATAGTTACATAGCACAACACCCCAAACATAGGTCCTGTCAACTGTTGACTCACCCTAGGTAGTCGGTGCTCATGGTTAAATTGATGAAAATGAAAACTTCAGCCCCATGAGATTTTAAACATGTTTGATATTCATATCTCTTCCCCTCTTTCAGAGGGTGTCGTATTGAGGCAAATTTGCCCTTGAGGTAAATTTGTGATTTGTGATTTTGGGCTATATAAACAAAAATTGCCCTGACCTGACTTTTAAGTGTCCATCTTAAGGGGGTGTGGTATCAGTGCTGTGATGTACAGTGAGCTGTCCTGATGTAGAAACTCAGCAGAAAAATGAGGATGCCTTGCAGTGCATTATGACTGACCTGTGTAACTACTCAGTATATAAAATTCCCAAAGAGGAAGTGTTTCTACAGGCCTAATCACATTCTATCAAAGAAACCCAGTATCCTTGTTTGCAATAGGTTAAGGAACCTTGGAAAAGGTGGCTGCAGCAGCAGCAGCAGCAGCTGTTGTCATTGATACTGCTGCTGCGCAGTTTGCCATACCACAAAGTCCTTGGCACATCCTAAATTTACTACCGGCAGAATTTAAAATGTGGTGACTTTAGTGACACCTGGTTGGCAATGTTTTACATCACAGCCAAAAAGATGACAGGCTACTTGCTCCACCTGTAGAAAAAAAGAGCACATACAGTGACAAATTTTAAATTATTTTACCTTATATTAATTTATCTTGACTCTGTGTTTAAAGTCATTCTTTTTTTTTATGCCTCTGTGCTGGCAATAGCTGTGGCCAGCAGTTATATGTTTTTGGCATGTCCGCCCGTCCAGTCAGCCCATTCTCAGGAGTGGCTTGAGGAAATTTCTTCATATTTAGCACATTTAACCATTTGAGCTCAAGGATGAATTGTTTATATTTTGGTGGTCAGTGGTCACTGTGACCTCACGTCTGTCCCATTTGTGTATTTGTATACAAGCATGTCAGTGTGTAGATGCTGTAAGACTTTTGACCATGAGAATTTGTTAAGACTGTCAAAACTCAGCAAAAGTTAAAAGTATCCACCATAACAGAATTTATTTGACAACAATACATTGAGGCAACTACTCTACATACAGGACCTTCCCTTGCTGGTATTTATATTGCTAAGTGTAGGTAATGACAGTAAATATTTGTCCCTATCACCACGTTCAGTCATTTTGCTGCACACTGGATATCATTCAGTTCCATGCAGTGATCTATAAGATAAAACATTACCAGTTTCACACTTTTATTGCAAAAAAACTACAACATAAAATGTTAATTTAATCAACCTTTACTGATTGGTCTAGTTTTAACCAGAGACCAGGAACAGAAAGAACTCATGATGTGATTTATATATTTGGCAAATGGACCGTTTGAGGTTGTAATATTGTGAAAGTATGACAGGTACAGTTCTGGAGGGATCAGCTTCATTGCTCCTCTCCTCAGCTGTACAGTAAAATCAGTGGGGTACTTGGAAAATACCCAACCACTGGAAGAGAGTGGCTACCAGTGCTGCAAAATAAAAATAAATATTACCACTGCCTTTAACCATTATTATTAAGATGTGACGACTGATGCAGCGATTTCTTTTTGATTAACAGTTTAAAAAAGTAACATTTTCATTGTCAGTTGCTCTGATTAGCATGCCAATACAGACTGCTTTTATTTTATCACCACAGTTACTTTGCCAGCAAACTCTACTAGCTAGTGGAAAAATTCAGTTACCTTGGAGACCAGCTAATTTGTACCAATTAAATGCTCTGGCAGTGAGCCACAATGCAAAATTACATGTATATTTCTCATGAGATAATATGTGTAATCATAAGCATTGGTTGAGTATGAATTGAGTAAACACAAAGACTCACACTTGTGACACAAACATGCACTCACACAGCAGGAGAGCTACTGAATGTTTGACTTGCTGCTGTGACACATACAAGGTGCCTGTTAGTTCCATTATGACTTCCAAGCTTGAATAACATACATTTCCCAATCCTGTCTCCTACTGTGCATGTTTGCGTGTGTACTTGTGTGTAAAGCAGCTATTTGAGCTCTGTTTAACAGCTTAAGCAACATGGACTGCCTGACTTGTGCCAGAATTAACAGTCTCCTGAGGGAAGCTCTCTTTTGCCACATACACACACATACAGTATTGCATGTCACTGACTTCCAAAATGAACCTTTTGAACATTTCAAAACTACACACAGGTGTTTTCTAATCAGGCACCTCTGTAACCGAAGTATACTTAAGGTTTAGGCAACTACTGAATTAGTATCTGGAAAGATTATTGCTGTTTTTAAAAGAAACCATTACAGTAAAACAATACAATTATTTTTCTATGGGGTTTCAGCCTAAGAGAGTGGCAGGTACTCTTTGTTACAGTTTCAGTGTGAGACAAAGTACACAAGCAGGTGGATAAACAGACAAAAGTGAGTCCGATTAACCGGACCATGTATTTACTGTAGATGACAAGTTGAGTCTTTTATTACTGAGGTTTTGCATATCATTTCAGTGTAACAAGTCAAACATTTATAAAATATTTATGCAGTACATTGTCAGACAAGCATTTTGCAGATTCATTTATTTGTTTATCTGCCAACTTTAAAGCTTTGACATCACAGAAAGCATTGATACTATAGATTCTGTCTTGTTTATTTAAATGTGTATATAGAATAGTCTCAAAGTCACCCAACAGGGTCCAACACTTTCAGGTTTATCTGTCTATTGCTCAGTTTATTGACTGTGGTAGTCTTTAGCGATCATCGAGGGAACAGCAAACGGGGAGAGGGGAATGTTGTGGTCACAAAGTATATGGTTTACACCATTAGGCTGTCAGGACACCCCACAATTTAGAGACTTTTTAAGACTGTTTTAGCAACTTAATTTAAAAAATAGCACAGGGACAAATGTAGCGACTTTCTGGGCAGACACTAGCTCCTTTCCTTTGAAGAATGTCTTCAGTACAGCTCAGTGAATCTGCAGTCCTGCATGCTGTGGCTGTGGCTCTTTCAACTGACAGCTGTGAGTGAGAGAGAGGCATGTTCAGTCAACCACACAGCCTGACAGAAGCACATGCTGTACAGTACTGTAGCTTACTGATTGTCCATAGTGAAAATAACACGGTCTCTTTCACCTTCTTGATTACACTTTAATGTATTTTTTTTAATTATGGCTTTAAATAACTTCTCTTTTCTATACCTGTTTCCTTCTGCCTCAGTGTCCCTTAACATGGCAAAATAAATGGGAAGGACCAGAAGAGCCAATGCAGTACCTCAGAGCTGTAGTGACACGGGCTCTCGCGATACAGGTAACTTGCATGCATGCATACATGTCTATACACACAGTACAGAGAGATAATGAACTCAGTGTGTACATGGAGTAAGGCAAACACACTTACAGCCATCTTTAGCTGTGGCAGTAATATGGGTAGAACCAAGGGAGTGGTCATGGGAGGCGCCGGCCACCTCCAGAATCTTGACTGGCCACCCCTGGTGCCAGAATTAAAGTGTGATGCTTGTCAGTATTAAAGGATGAAAAACGAAAAACAATGACAAATTGTTGACTTAAATATGACTAACATTTTTCTGGTGCATTAAAATTGATATTGGTCAAATTAGTTTAGTTTTGTATCATGTATGCATTTGCATTCATTTCTGTTGTTGTAGAGTACTTGGCATGATTCACCTCAGTGGGGTGAACCACTGTGCAGCAGACATGTCCCTGTAAATAAGGAGCACACCCAAAGTTAGCTAAAGAAAGTGCTGTGTGGGTCTAATTTTTACACAAAATAATGAATAATAACATTGTATTTATTATTTTAGTGGCACAGTGCTAGCTAGCTCTGTCACCTCACAGCAAGAAGGTTCTGGATTGAGCCCAGCCTGACCCAGGGCCTTTCTGTGCGGAGTTTGCAGCTTAGGTTGATTGGTGACTCTAAATTGCCCATAGGAACGGGTGTGTGTGGTGTGTTTGTCTACATGTCAGCCCTGTGATAGACTGGTGACCTGCCAGGGTGGACCCTGCCTCTCACGTAATGTCAGCTGGGATTGCTATCCCGTCTGTAAGAACTCAATGGGAATGTGGAAAACAACCCTAGAGGCCAACTTCAAGCCAATTGCACAAGTCAACGTCAAGTGCGGTATCTACCAAGGAGATTCTCTGTCCCCGCTGCTGTTCTGCATAGGCCTGAACCCCCTCAGCCAGATCATCACCAAGAGCGGTGACAAAAACCGACTACGAAATTTGGAATGTCATACGGACTGGATAAGTGTGGTCGAATGGTAACAAGGAGAGGGAAGGTAGTCAGAACTGAGGGGATTATACTACCTGAAGGCAACATAGCAGATGTTGAGGACAGCTACAAGTACCTTGGGATCCTGCAGGCAAATGGGAACCATGAAGATGCTGCAAGGAAAGTGGCAACCACCAAGTACCTGTAGAGAGTAAGGAAAGTCTTGAGAAGTCAGCTGAATGGAAAGAACAAAGTCCAGGCAATTAACACCTATGCACTGCCGGTCATCAGGTACCCCGCTGTCATAATAAGCTGGCCAAAGGAGGAGATAGAGGCCACTGACACATCAAAACAAGGAAGCTCCTTACAATGCACGGTGGGTTTCACCTCAAGTCCAGCATCCTGAGACTGTACACTAAGCGGAAGGAAGGAGGCCGAGGATTAGTGAGCGTCAGAGCCACTATC
>NW_018128109.1:627128-640146 GCF_001952655.1 Monopterus albus | reverse complement strand
AGGGAAGGAAGAGCAGGAACCCTCATGGAAGGACAAGCCCCTGCATGGTATGTACCACCATCAGATAGGAGAAGTGGCTGATTTAAAAAAAATCCTACCAGTGGCTGGACAAAGCTGGACTGAAAGACAGCACAGAGGCACTAATCCTGGCAGCACAAGAACAGGCTCTAAGTACAAGATCAATAGAGGCCGGGGTCTACCATACCAGACAAGACCCCAGGTGCAGGCTGTGCAAAGATGCCCCTGAGACAATCCAGCACACAACAGCGATGTGTATGATGCTAGCAGGCAGGGCATACATGGAACGCCATAACCAAGTGGCTGGCATAGTTTACAGAAACATCTGTGCCGAGTACAAGCTGGAAGTCCCAAAGACAAAATGGGATACACCTTCAAAGGTGGTTGAGAATGACCAAGCTAATATCCTGTGGGACTTCCAGATACAAACTGACAAACTGGTAATGGCCAACCAACCGGACATAGTAGTGGTGGACAAACAGAAGAATGTGGTAATAGGAGCATTGGGGCTGTGACCCCCAAACTGGGAGAGTGGCTCCAACAGATCCCAGGAACAACATCTGAGATCTCTGTCCAGAAGAGTGCAGTCCTAGGAACAGCTAAGATACTGCGCAGGACCCTCAAGCTCCCAGGCCTCTGGTAGAGGACCCGAGCTTGAAGGAAGGATATATAAGACTGCCCCAAAGTCGGGGAGAGTGGGGAATTTTATATCTATATCTATATCTATATCTATATCTATATCTATATCTATATCTATATCTATATCTATATCTATATCTATATCTATATCTATCTGTCTGTCTGTCTGTCTGTCTGTCTGTCTGTCTGTCTATCTGTCTGTCTGTCTGTCTGTCTATCTGTCGATAGATAGATAGATAGATAGATAGATAGATAGAGATATAGGTGTGTGTGTATGTGCACCTGTAAAGGCATTTGGTGACAACCTCTGGGTATTATAAAACTCTGATGGCTTTGGGAATCCTCTGTGGTACAACTTAGCTTAAGAGTTTTCTAATCAGTATAGATACAATAATTGAGTGATCCATTTAAGTGCATTGTGCATTTATATCCTACTGGGAGCCTTGTGCTCCAATTGTGATGCTTCCCCCCACCCATATTATTATTTTATTTTATTTTTTTATGGCAACTCAGATTTGAAGTGGAGCTTTACATTAGCAGCAGATCTATTTTGTAGTGCATTCCCACATGACAAGAGTCCTTTAGCTGACTCTTTAGCTGAGCCTGGACCAAACTATGTGCTTCAAAGTTATGGCTTAGACTAAAATTACTTTGTAGGCAATGCATTGACTAAAGCCACGCCAGAAAAAAAAATTATGTTGTTTTCAAAAGCACTTTATAAATAAAAGGGGATTATTATATAAAAGCATGAGGTTCTGGGAAGTGTCAGCCTTAGGTGGGTGCCAGAAAAGAAGGACTCTGGCTGAGACTCCTCTCCATCTCCTTTGGACTGTGTCTGACTGAACACCTACCTCAATATGTTCTGGCAGACTAATGCACACACACACACACACACACACACACACACACACACACATTAAGAAATTATTTATTTATGTGTGAATGTGATGCATTTCATTATCTGTGTGGGTGAGCCTTGCTGCCTATGTCTGTCTGACTATTGGCCTGCCTGCCTACCCATCTGTTTGTGTGTGTATGTCCCTGTCTGTCTGCCATTTCTCATTTCTCTGTCTGTCTACCTGCACTCCATCTGTTTTCAGGTGTGTCTATCTAAAGGCTGCACTGTCCTTAAATGTCTATTTCTGCCCATCAGTACCGAATGATATCTTTGTTAGCATCATGTCTGTGTCCTGTTTGCTAAGCAGTCTAACAAAGGTGGAGTTATCCAGAGCTGCTGCTGTGTGGAGATGCTAAAGAATAAAGTGCTAACAACATAGCAGTGCATGAACATGCACAAACTGACCTTGAAAATACTCAAATAATCATACACATATATGCACACAAATACACTGCATGCCAACACACACCTGCTCACTGTATTAACACCCAAACTATTTCTTGGTGCATGTTTACCTATATGTAATATACATGATTGTGCATACATACATGTGCCTGCTTGCAAGTACAGTATGTCGCTACTGTATGTGATTGGAGAGATTAGCTTGCATTAGTACGTAATTTTCTTGGCATAATGCTCATCCCAGTTTATCTCCAAAGCCGGTGAATACTAATGTTGTGGTAAAATGAATCCATTTATAGCAGCGATTGGATCAGATATTTGCTCATGTTGCCTCTATTTTTTAGCAATTTTCTTACATTTAAATCCACTAAATGCTAAAAAGACCCTAGAATACTGTAGATTATTACTTCAATCTCAGGTCAACTCTCAAGGCTTAAAACTGGTCACCACAGTCATATAGGCTTATATCATAATAAGCTTGGCTGTAAGTGTGAAATCAGTTATTGTGCTACTTAGCAACATTTCACAAAAGAGAAAAACATACAAAGTGGAAACTAGAGCCGCAATGTGAGAGATCATATCAGGTTAAGCCCTGGGCTGCCCCTTTGACAAAAATAACATGTTTTTGCATTGGCATATAAGGAGACTGCTTACAGTACCTGATTAAAGCCGATGAATAAAGCAGACTGGATCAACACATCAGATAAGACATAGAGGGATCTATCTCCAGTCTTACAAATGCTTGTGTTTCTTTATCTGGATACAGTGTTTGTTGACTTTGCACACCCTGTCTCTGCGTGTGTTTGTGTATATCGAAGCATACAGTATCTACACATGCTCAAATGCTAATCTATATGTTTATAACTCTGAGTGTGAGAAATGTGTGGGTGTCCATTGTGAGGAGCAGTTTGAGTTTTATACCATGGGAGTGGCCAGTCCTCACTTTGTCACACCCTTTTAAAGGACTAAGTGTAAAGACTTGGTTTTAGGGTTCAGGTTAGGTTAGGTTAGGGGGATGAATCTAGCTCAGCGGCCCATCCTGCTTGGTTTCGATTAGAGGGCCAAAGGCAACGTATGTGCCAACGCTTGTTACTCAGGCCTCTGAAATTGTGCACTGTCTCAAACCCAAAGTAGGTAAGTTTTAGTTTGTTAGGTTAGGGTTGAGGGTAGGCATTTAGTTGTGGTGGTTACAGTTAGGGTAATGGGCTATAAAAAATGTGAAGGTGCATCACGCTGTGTTGAATGTTGGGACAGGGGCTGTTATTTTTGGAGGTACGTGCTGTATTTACCTGCATAAATTCTTGTTTTGTTAGGCTAAAATCATTTAGATCCCACTTTGCTCACTGTGGTAATTGAAGATGGATAACCTTAACTGACTGTAGCTAACTTTGACTGAACCTAGAGTTCCCGTCTGCGAGAGTGACAGACTGAGAAATGACTCTGCACCCTGATCTCAGTTCACTTTGGGAGCTAACGGTAGCTGGCATCTGTTGCCATATGGCCCAAACATGAATCCAGTTCTGTTCTGTCTATGCTAAAGTGAATGTTTGGATGTAGTTGAAGTATCCGCTATTGTATGTAGTTGTATGGGATAAATCAAATCAAATCAAATTTTATTTGTATAGCGCCAAATCACAACAAAAGTAATCTCAGGACACTTTACAAAGTAAGGTCTAGACCTTACTGTTATCAATATTATTACATAGGGAAAACCCAACAAATCCCCCTTGAGCAAGCACTTGGCGACAGTGGGGAGGAAAAACTCCCTTTAACGGAAGAAACCTCCGACAGACCCCAGCTCTTGGTGGGCGGCCTTCTGCCTCGACCGGTTGGGGTGAGTGGATAGAGGAGAGACAAAAGAAGAAAAGCAACAAGACACAACAATCAAACACTGATCAGGTCGATGTGGCTGGTGACTGCTCGTCAGAGACGTAGAGCTCCAGGGCCAGGGCAACCTGCAGAAAGGTACAGGGAGAGAGAGAGGACACACTACGGGAGAGAGGAGACACAAAGTTAGTAATGTGTAATGGTGGCATATAGAAGCATAGGGAGAGAGAAGAGAGGAGAGGAGAGGAGAGGAGATCAGAGCAGAGTAGGAGGGGAGGGGAGGGGAAAGAAACTCAGAGCATCATGGGGCCCCCAGCAGCCTAGGCCTATAGCAGCATAACTAAGGGAAGGCTCAGCCCTAACTATAAGCTTTATCAAAAAGGAACGTCTTAAGTCTAATCTTAAAGGTAGAGAGGGTGTCCGCCTCCCGAACTGAGACTGGGAGTTGGTTCCATAGGAGAGGAGCTTGATAGCTAAAGGCTCTGCCTCCCATTCTGCTTCTGTGGACTCTAGGAACCACAAGTAAACCTGCACTCTGAGAGCGAAGTGCTCTGGATAGTATCCATTTTTTAAAATTAACTTATAGTTGTACAGTATGTAGTACAAATATATATATCTACAATGGATAATGAGTGTGATGCTCCAAACATGATGCATTTATCACTATTTGTTAGCAATTTTCTTACATTTAAATCCACTATTTTCTATGGCAATTTAGAGGAAACTACCTACTTATTGACATTCTTTATAGGGCATGCATTATATCTGTGAGTGTCCTCACAAAGATAGCTGTACAAATGTGTGTACTTTGGTAGTGTACTCCTATTAGTTGGGTAATTGGGGTTTCAATGTTAACAGCTTGTTGATGTAGCGATAAAAGAACAAGGAGACATTAAATACTCTATTGGCCACATATCTTATTGACTTTATGTTTTGTTTTGCACCCTTTATCTCTAATTAACAAATACACACTGACTCAGGTAGAAATTATTATTATTCCTCTCATAGATTGGTATTCTCTATAAAATTTAAAATGTAACAATAAAAACTTTGACTCTGTATCTTCTGTAGTCAACCTATTCATGGTAAGAGGGTGAATATTAGAGCAAATATTTTAAAAAATGCAGCGCTAGCTTTATTTGTGTCAGAATTTACCACGAAGACTGAAGAAAGCAGTGTGTTTTCATTGTCTTTTATTGATCTGATAAATGTTTTGCTTGACTCCTGCATGAAACTGATATTTTGCCTGGATTACGTGTTATCTAGGAGTGGTTATTTCTTATTTGCTAGGTTTCTGGTTCATTCACGTGTCTGTCTGTGTACACAGAGTTGGGTGGAGCGTGCAGGCAGACAGGCTCTTCTGAAAGACATCCTAGATCTATCTGAGCTATTCCACCCTGATACCTTCCTCAACGCTTTGAGACAGGAAACTGCCAGGTACAGTACCACAGAATGCTTGTCTGTTTATGCAGAGAAGCAGAGGAGGTAATCCCTCTTCCATAACAGACAGACATGACAGACAGATGTTATGTGTAGAGAATGAATCAACATGATAGATTTACATTATGGACATTCTTTTGTGTTTTTAGGTCCATGGGTTGTTCTATGGATAGTTTGGTGTTTGTCTCATCATGGAGGAGCCCCATTGCACAGGCCAAGCTACAAGTGAAGGTAGAATTATGGCAGACATTAACGTTCACATCATGCATACAGACAGCAGACACATCCTGCTCCCATCCAGCTGCAGAGGACTGGCGCTATAAACAAGGCAGACTCTGGCTGAGTGATAATTGCAAAATGATGGAGTCAAACACTGCAAGAACAGAATATAAAGATGGAAGAGACTAAGAGAGGAAAACAGTGAGAAAGAAAGCAAAGTCAAATTGCTCTATATCCATTAAAGACAAGTAGCTGCCTTTAACAGCAGCAATATCAGGTCTCTTGTACTTTTTAATACATTCAGTAGACAGAAATCCATATAATTAAAGTATATATATACTGTACAGTAAGGCTCTCGCTCCCTTTCATGCTCTGATTTAAGCGTGATATAAGTGTATTGTTTATAACTGAAATGCTTTTAGGCATTTGTTTCTTTTCTGTAATGCCAATAAAAATTGGCACGATCTGACATATAGTACAGTACACTTAAAATATACAAAGACAGAGAGGAAGGGTGTGGAGGCTCAGAAAGAGGCTGCAGCTGCAGGGAGGGAAGGGAAATACTCAGACATATGACAGAGAAAGAAAGGGGATAATTGTTGTGAAGCTATGAGCTCTCTCTCTCTCACACACACACACACACACACACACACACACACACACACACACACTGCAGCTTTTTTCTGGATGTGTCTCTTGCTCCTGCTCTTTCTATTTCTTCCAGAGAATATGGCCCTTTAGTAGTTGTTTGTGTGACTGCATACTGCCTGCCATGGAAAGTCCCTCAGCCAATGACTGAATTCACTCCCATTAACACTGTCTCTTTCATTTATGTGCATAACATGCTTGGTAATCTGGTGGTGCCACTGTACGTCTTGCTCTCCTGCTCCCAATGTCACTTTTTTTTAACATACTCCACATCATTTTTGCCTCTTTACTCCATTTCTTTCTTCTTCTAACTGCATTATTCGGCATATTTGCTGCCTTTTCCTCTTTAATCTGTTGATTTTAATCATTTTTTATTTTTATCTGTCCTTCCTTGTTCTGTGTCTGTTTGTGCTCCTCATCCAATCTCTCACACTCAATTTGTAGGTTGGAGGTCTACAGTTGGAAGGTTGTAGTTTTGATGGCATCCATCTCTGTGAGAACCAACATGACTCCCCCAGTGTGTCAGCCGTCCCACACTGCTACATGGCCTGGGTTCCAAAGGTACACTATGTACTTGCATTTGTATTTGATCTTTGTGGCTATGAGCGCTTAGTTTTTATGGGGCACCTGTGAAACACCTATCATTATTTTATCATTCTAATATTGTTAACTACGTAAATATACAGTAATCACACATACATTTATTAATTTGTTTGTTCTGCTCTCAATCCTAGAACTCTGCTGCTGACTCAGAAGACAACATCTGGCTGCCTCTCTACACCAGCTCAGAGAGGGTGAAGGTGGTCACACACATCTGTCTGCCCTGTGGCGCAAACCCCAACCAGTGGATTCAGACTGGAGCTGCTCTCTTTCTCAAACAACAGTGAGAGATCATCATAGTGGTGAGGGCAAGGACATAGAGAAGGGCTTTGTTTTTAACACAGCCTTAGGTTAAGATAATGTTATCATAAAAGACAGGTTTGATGGGGGCAAAAAATTACACAAATTATTAATGCCCCAAAATGTCAGGCTCTGATAGTGACACCATAATTTTCTAATTAAGTACCTTGACTTGGAGACCAAACACCTTAACATGCAGTTACCTTACTGTATGTTATTATCATTTGCATTATATGGTACAAAGGAAAGGACCAGAGTGGAAGAAAACACTTAGGGAATAATTGACTTTGCAGCAATCTGTTTTTTTTTTGTTTAACAACACTAATACATTAATGAACAGTCCCTTCTTTTTCCTCCATGGACCAGATATCAGAATAGAGCAGGAGTAACATCTTTACTGAGATACAGTACAACATAATATTGCCTGGATTTCAGGTTGTAGCAAGCTTTAATCCCTCAGCGCTCTCCTACAGGTGGCCCCATTAAACACTACTCCACTGCATTTCATACAACATTGTAAAACTGTACATCAGTAGCTATTGTTTCGTTTAAAGATCTTGTGAAGAAAGCTGAATTTATTCAAATGTCATGATGCATTTTGCTGAATGTTTTAGCCTTGCATGTTAGATTTAGAGTTTTTCTGTTGCCTGAGTGTATTTTTGTACCTAAATAATTCAAAATAAATGTGAAATAAATGCCATTATTGCTACAGTTTTGGCTAACATGCATACTCCCTTTATGGTGGTTTGTGAGAAACTTCATCATCTTATCCTCTGGAGGGGTATGGTGGTGCTTGAGCTGATCCCAGCTGACACTGGGCAAGAGGCAGGGTTCACCTGGGCAGGACACCAGTCTATCACAGGGCCAACCCAAGGTGAATCCCAGTTCTCCTAACTGCATCCATGTTTCCCTCACTTGCATTTTTTTCCTTGTGTCTTCGTCTCACCCATATAAGATGCGAGGAAAAACTGCATCAAGAGAGGAACCGAGGAAGCATGTTTCAGATGACATGAGATGTCCTTTGAATAATGTAGAAGTTACAAATAATATTGCCAAAGCACAAACCCAGGGATGTGTGTGTCTGTGTGTGTGCCGGTGTCTTTCGGTGCTGCGCTGACCTTCCTCCATACACTACCAGTAGTCACAGTAAACAATTCAGATCACAGTTCACTCTGCTCTGCCTCTCACTCACTTAGGCTGAAATGGGCTTTAGAGGCATGAAATGCCTCAGTGTCCAAAGCAAACGTTGGTTCTCTCTTTTACTCTCATACACACACACACACACATTCTCAAGCACTGTTAGTCCCTAAACTCTGTGAGTGGTTGCTAGTTGAGGTTGAGCAGCATCAGTGAAGCTGTGATGGATGACCACAGAGCCACAAGGAAGGGCATGAGGTTTGTAAGGTGTGTACAGGTATGTTTGTGTATAGATCCAAACTGAAGCATCAAATATGATTGATGGCTTAATTAAGTCTTTTTCTTTATAAGCCTCTTTTTCATTCATGTTTATTCGGTTGTGCAAATTTGAGCGAGTGTGTGCGCTCTTCTGTGAATGCATGTGTTTGTGGAAATAGGGAAAAAGGTTGAAATGAAGGAGGAGTTGGTATTGTGTGTGCACTGCAGTGTGACAAAATGGGAGTGAAATGGAACAGCAGGTTTAAAGAAAGGATTGATTTTGGCGAAACACGGCCCTCTGGGTCAGAGACTGAAAGAGAGATGAAAGGTTGGAGGTGAGACAGATGGAGCGAGAGAGAGCAAGAGAAAGGGTATAAAACCTGTTTGAGAAAATTGTAGAGAAGCAGGAAAGCGAGGACAGCATAGGTGTGAGAGGTTGGGCTTGGGTTAAAGGGAAAAAGATGGATGGAGAGGTTTAGAACAAGTAGTGAGTGAGTTATGGAAAAATGAGCCCAAGGGCAGAGGGTCAAAGACAGGAAGGTGGATACAAAATATTCAGTCAAGCGCTCCTACAGTGTTTATAGCTACTCTGTGCTGGGTTGACAATGTGTTCTTCAACTTGTCTTCATGTTATCCTAGGTAGTATGAGACAACCACAAGAAACCCTTCACCTCTTTACCTACAATATAATGTGTGTGTGTGTTTATACAAACACACACACTCGGCGTATTGGTTGAATATATTATACTGTACAGCAAAAGCTCAGACTGTAACTCCAAAAGCTGAAGATTTTTTTTCCTGAGTTGATAGTAAAAGTCAGGGAATAACGATACATCCAGCTCACAATTTATTTCGATACACTTGTGACAACACAGTGACAATAAAAAGTAGTGTCATGTTTATTTCTTGTCAGGTATGTAAATTCAGATAAACAGTTTGCCAACACTCTGTTTCTTACTGAAACTCTTCCCTCATTCTGTAGATTAGAGTGTCATTAGATTAGAGTGTGGCTTATGTAATGTGTGGCTAATGGCTAGTATAGATCGATACTTTATTGTCCCCTTAGGAAAATTTGTCATGGACATCACGTTGCAGCATCATAAGAACTTCACAAACAAACACCAGAAGAACAGAGTAGCTACTCAACCTAATTCAAGTCACTTAGTACTATTGAGGTTATTCAGCACTCCTGCTTACACAGGAACTAATGAGCTCCTGTATCAGCTGAGTTTACATCCAGAAAGCCTATATGGAGAATGTGGGGATGGCCATTTATAAATATCCTCACCTGTGGGAAGACACACTGTTCATAGATAGTCTGAAGGTTGTGGTGATTTTTTTAACCAATTATGTTCATAGCTGTATGTACAATAGTTTGTACAGTAACTTGTACAGTAGCTGTCCCAACCAGGTGGTTATCCCATACCTCATTATACTTTCCAGTACAGTTTGGTAAAACATCAACATGATTTTTTTGTCCACACCATAAAACCGTAACCTCCAGAAGAAAAATAGTAAGTGGTATAGATAATGGATGGATGGATTCATATTATAAGGGCCAAACTATCATGAGAATATGGCTTTCAGGTGTAATGGCATTAAGGGGACAGTGAGCTGCTTTGGTGGAGGTTTGCACTCTCTTGAGTTCTGCCTGGTTAACATAAATAAATTAGACAGAGTCTCAACTACATATTGCTATCCATTTTTCAGTTCCATGATGCATACCGCCATGTTTTGAATCATATTGTTTCACGATGCACTGTTACACCCCTAACCAAATGTTTTTAAATATTATACACTGAGGAAATTGGATTTTAAAAAAGCAGGTGTTTCACAACTCTTCTTTAAGTTTTGATAACTACTAATCCTACAGGCAGAGATGGAAAATTAACATCAGTAATGCAGCAAACAAAAAATGCTTTGCTAAAGGCTTGTTTTCAAAATTATTTGTTTACGGTTTGTTTTTATCACAAATGAGCATACCAGGTTTGAGAAATTATTGTGATAAAATTCTGACCCTGATGGCATTCAGTTGCTGCTCTAGACGATGTTTGGGGTTTTTGATCACAAATCCACACGTTATGAGTCAGTTTCAGAACAATTTAACAAATTAACAACAATTTAACAATATGGGTTTTGCAGCACTCAACACATACCTACAACTGGCAAAGCTCTTTACCTCAACAAAGTGTTAAAATCTGTTTCCAAACAGCCATATAACCTGCACTGAAATGTAACCTTGAAAATCACCACTCAAAAATCACCACAAATCTCCTCTAGTCTCCGTCCTCAGATGATCCTTCTCTTTTCTCCTTATGGCTTCCTCCTTCACCCTCCTTCCATTCTTCCAAAGCTCCCTCCATTCATTCTTCTATTCTTCCATCCATCGTTCACTGTGTCTGGGGCTTTCCTGTGTTATTTCAAAACCAGCAGAATACAGTGTAAGGCTTGTCTAAATGAGACATAAACACTTTATTTTTCTATCTGATAACACACATACAATATTTGTAAAACTCAATCCAAATAAGCACAGGAAAGCCTTTCATTTGTTCTCCTATCCTGTAGACAGGAGAATGGAGTCAGATTTGTTCATTCAGCAACATTTAGCCTGCCCTTACAAAGCTTATCTCATGCTTCTGACCCTGTTTTATTTATTTACTTACTTACTTTTTGGTACCCAGCATGCTAATTGGGCCAACATCTGGTGGGTCCACATAAACCCTGTGGTAAAATGTTTAGGGTTCCTGCATGAGGCTTATGAGGCTTTGAGTTCTCATTTGGTTTTACAGATTTAAAATGTTAATCACTGCTGCATCAGGCTGCTGCTACATTTTCATTAAAGAACCATGGAAACCTCAGATGAGACACAGGCAGCTACAGTGTCACTAAGTACAGAATTCAGTTACACTGCTGCTAATACTATGTGTAGCATAATGCTCTGAAGAGATTTATTTTATCACCTTTTAACCAAGTGTGTTGTGTCAGAATTTTTGTTTTTAGATTTTAGTTTTTAGGTCCAGGGACTAGAATTTAGTCTCTGGTGCACCACATGGTGACACTTCTGGTCTTTCCTGCTGCTTCCAGCAGCTTCACTGTGTACACTTTGATTCCCTCTTTTCACTGTACTCTCCTCCCTATAAACATCCTGGATTACAAAAGATGTCCCACCTCATCAGAGGGTTTTCAAGCATCGGAAGTGAGAAGTAAAGCTAACACCCCCCGCAGGATACTTTGGAGGATACTATGGAAAAGTGCTGAAAATACACTGCAGGGGAGCAGTGTGGAGGAGGCACGGATCGAGGTGGGTGACCATCACTAGCACGAACAGCAAATGTTAGAAAGGACAAATGAGATGTCCTCGGTTTCCAGCAAGTTTGACTGTTATGAGGACCAGAACCACTCACCTGAATTTCCTAAGCAAATACTGACGTGTATACTGGGATTTCTGTTTAAATGCACCTGTATGTATCTTCTATATATATATAAATGTGCATCCATCCACATCAGAATCAGAATCAGCTTTATTGGCCAAGCATGTTGAACACACACAGAATCTGACTCCAGTACCTAGAAAAACACATGAAAAAACTGTGCGTTTAAACAGGAAATAAAAGAAACAAAAACCTTTATATATCTAATTACAACTCTAGATGAAATGAACCCCAGTGTTGTTCAGAAACAATTAAAAATGCATCACTGATCTCTGCCATCCAGTGGGTGACATTTTCCTTTGATGCAGTGAAGGTGGGTACTGTAATTTTTTTTTGAGTTAATCCCTACTCTGTCCTGCTGCCTCTCAGTAGCAAGCCGAGTCCGCTGCTGAAAATAGTCCCCAACAAATGCAGTAGTTCCTCTTTTAAAAAAAAAGCATTTTTAAAAACAGGCTTGTGGCTGACAAACTAATACAATACATACAGTAGCTGTTGATGTTTCCATGGGATTTGTTGACATAAATGAAAGTGTATGTGTATATACATATATAAAGACTTATTCTTCAAGATTTCTAATTTGTGATTAGGAGAAAAGCAGACTTGTATTCACTTTGTAAAACTGTTCATTTGTACAGTCTGGATCTGTGCTATAAATATAAATGTCTTTATAGTTCTAATGTCCTGTCTTTTGTATTTTACTTTTTTGACATTTCAAATACCTTTTTGTCTCAGAATAGGTTTGTTATTTAGTTTATCCTTTCACAAATTTATTCCTTTTGACTATTTCAGTTCAGTTCATTATTTGGTATAGTACCAAATAATTTCATTATACTCAATGATGAATTTGTATTTTTTTTTATCACACTAAAATCAGACTTCTTAAATTATAGACACATTACACACACAAACAAGTTAAATAAATGCAGTTTGCTTTATGTTAAAGTTTGTTTATGTTTTATGGCAAACTGTACTTTAGTTTACATTTTATTACACTTGCTTCAGTGACCACAAAGAAAATGTACAGTGAGGAACAGAAGTATTTGAACACCCTGCGATTTTGCAAGTTCTCCCACTTAGAAATCATGGAGGGGTCTGACATTCACATTGTAGGTGCATTCCCACTCTGAGAGACAGAATTTAAAAAAAATTTCAGGAAATCGCATTGTATGATTTTTAAAGAATTTATTTGTCTTGCACTGCT
>NW_018128109.1:621883-625617 GCF_001952655.1 Monopterus albus | reverse complement strand
TTTTTTTAATTCTGTCTCTCAGAGTGGGAATGCACCTACAATGTGAATGTCAGACCCCTCCATGATTTCTAAGTGGGAGAACTTGCAAAATCGCAGGGTGTTCAAATACTTCTGTTCCTCACTCTATGTCAGCAACGTGATCTGACATTTGTGTCAGTTTCCAAGCAGAGAACTGATCCCTCCATCTCCAAGGGGAGATATTATAGCACTACCCAAAATTATCTACATGATTTCTGTTTCTGTGTTCCTTTCATTCTGTATTTAACCTTTCCTTATGGCAGCTCTGTCATCCAGGATGATATAGATTTTAATAATGTACTGTTCAACTGGTCAGCTGCTACTTCAGCCATCATGCAAATGTTCCTGCACCTGCTTTATGATTGTCAAAGAATGTTAAAATAATGGCACATCACTTTTGTCCACACTGACAAGGTGAAAGTTCCAAATGAGTTCACATAATGTGTGAGAAGAACTAGCATTATGCTCTGAGAATAAATAGTCTAGGCTAATCATGGTGTTTTCTAAGCTAAATAAGTAACATTTTAGAAAGATGAATAAATAATCTTTAAAATACTACATAAAGTTCTTTCACACTAATAATCAGTGATCCTTTGTATATGAAAAGCACTGTGGTTATTTTACAATCTAACACAAGAAAACACAGCGGCGCCAGTTTTGGCATTTTGAGCATTGGTTGTCATACCTTTCCCAACAGCCATAACAGAAGAAGAAGAAAGAGAAGGATGAAGAGAAGACTAAGAAGAATAAGATGAAGAATTAGAGCAAAATTACTGTAAAAATAACTCAAATAACTCAGTTTCAGACCTTCCCTTCCTACCCAACTCTATTAAGAAAATGATTTACTATATGAACATCACAATTTTCTGAACTCTGACAGCCTGGTGGAAAGCAAACAAACTCACTAAATCATCACTTGCACCATGTAGATACACTCCAGTTTGGCACAACCCTGATTTTCAACTACATAATAACCCTATCTATTTCCCAACATGGCAGCACAAAGGAATCACTCACTTACATCATGATTTAACTCTCTCCCTCAGCTCCAACTTCTGGACTGAAACTTGCAATAACATCTTCTCTATGACCAGCAATGTAAACTTACAACTTATACAATACAAGACCATTTACAGGACCCATATTACTCAAAGTAAACTGTTCAAAATTGGTTTCACTGACACAGACATCTGCTCACAATGCACTCTAGGTTGCACTGGCAATTATTTTCATGCTACTTGGACCTGCCAACCAGTTCATTCCCTCTGGATAGCAGTGACAGGGAAACTCTCCACCATCTTGGGCTGTAGAATCCCTCCTCCCTCATGTTGCTTGCTCGGTAATATCACAGACGTTGACCACTAAATACAAAAACCCACTACTCATTTCTCTAGCTATTGCCAAGAAAACAAAATGACATCTACTCACAAGAATAGACTATCAGCTGTTAATGACACATGGAACCCAACTTGAACCAAACACCTGGGGCTGAGGCCACGCACATTCCCACCAATCTCTAAAAATGTAACAGGCTGCTTTTATTGGTAGTATCTTATCATTGTTGTTGTGATTTTTTTGTTTCTCTCCTTCTCCCTTTCCTTCCCTTCACAGACTGCATAAATTGGAAATACACACACTTCACAGCCTCACACATCACGATACTCTTGGACCTGCCAACCAGTTCATTCCCTCTGGATAGCAGTGACAGGGAAACTCTCCACCATCTTGGGCTGTAGAATCCCTCCTCCCTCATGTTGCTTGCTCGGTAATATCACAGACGTTGACCACTAAATACAAAAACCCACTACTCATTTCTCTAGCTATTGCCAAGAAAACAAAATGACATCTACTCACAAGAATAGACTATCAGCTGTTAATGACACATGGAACCCAACTTGAACCAAACACCTGGGGCTGAGGCCACGCACATTCCCACCAATCTCTAAAAATGTAACAGGCTGCTTTTATTGGTAGTATCTTATCATTGTTGTTGTGATTTTTTTGTTTCTCTCCTTCTCCCTTTCCTTCCCTTCACAGACTGCATAAATTGGAAATACACACACTTCACAGCCTCACACATCACGATACTGCACTTTACATCTTTTTGTAATGTCATGTATCCATTGTCTTGTCTCCCATGTCCGGACTTGTTTTGTTAATGTGTTACTTTGTATCAATAAAAAAAAAGAATAAGACGAAGAAAGAGAAGGAGGAGGGGGAGAAGAAGAAGAAGAAGAAGAAGAAGAAGAAGGTAAATGGGTGGGACTTACAATCTAATCAGAACACCTGAGCTATGTATCCATGTGAAAGTGGGAGTATTTTCATAACGTCGGTTAAAACAAAGATATACTACCTGAGGACCTATTGCAATTCACACAAGGTAAATACACCTATTCAGTACATTATCTAGTGACGTTTTAGTGTTGATAGCTAAGCAAAAACACAAAGCCGTTTTGAATTAGCGTATGAGGTTTTTGTAATTAAAGTGACTAAGGACACTTCTGTATTCATTAGACAAAAAGGAGGAGGACAGTCGTCCATGAGGAGTAGGCCAGATGTCTCCCACCTGCTCCAGCTGAGCTGAGCTCCATGTTGGACTGCTGCAGCATCCAACCTGAGATCCAGCCACGCACTACTCGCTGTTCCACATCTTTAACTTGTCCCGCGGATCTGTGAGTACCAACCCAACACTGCGGGTACTTTATTTTGAAATCGTGCCCTATCAAAAGAAGCGCTCATGTGTTTGGTCCTGCTCCAAGCCTGCGTTGTTTTGTTGTAGTTTAAAGCACATTACTTCTGTTGCAGAGTACATAGGCGTGAGAGTGAAAACGACAATTAAGTATTACAAAGCAGCTACTACAACTATATAGTAAGATCTAGTTTGTTTTTAATGAGTAGGTGAATGAATATACACAGATTATTATTAACCTTATTTGACGAATGTTAGTAACTGAAAACTATGAACAATTTCAGTAAGTGGACCTTGTACAAAGAATTTTTGTCATGCTGTTTTGTTGTTTTCATTGTAATCTGAACTAGCCTAATCATATGAGCAGGCACTAATCAGCTGAATCGATTTCACAGCATGTTTAATTTATAGTACCTACATGCTGTATGTTCATATATTTCTACAAGGCATATTAATTCTTACTACTGCATGTGAGTGTCATGTATGAAATCCTGTGCATGTGTAAGCCTCTGGAGACAGAACAAGGAAAAAAACTGAAAGAAAAGCTGACTATACCTTTAGGGTGTAATATCAGGCTATATCCTGTTTGCTGATTATAATTTGCTTTGTCCTATATGTATGAGTGAGCACACAAGCTGTATGTTCACCTTGGTATACTTTACAATAGGGTGTGTGAGCGCATGTCAGTTCCCTCAAGAGATTTCCTGCCTCCAGCACAGTCAGAGGGGCTGACAGATGACCACAAGGTCACTCATCTTTCTGATCTCTGATCTGATCTCAGGAGACACACACAGGGGAATTTCCTGATGTTCTTTCTTCTCTTTGCTTTGTCTCACTTCTGTTCTCTCCATCTTTACTCCCATGTTATTTTCTTCTGGTCCTCTTTTAAATAGTTTCCTCTCAGTGCTCTTCTTTGTTCCCTTATCATTTGTTCTTCTCTATTCGTTTAACACCTTTGTACCTTTTTCTTTTCTCTCCTGTGCTGCTCTTTGTACAACTTCTCACTTTCTCTTTTTTATGTCTTTGC
>NW_018128109.1:618070-621815 GCF_001952655.1 Monopterus albus | reverse complement strand
GATTATTTTATTATTGCTAGATGTTAAACAGGATTCCCTCAGGACTTCTTGTCATCTCTCACACACCATATGAGATTACTGACTGGTTAAAACGGTTGGGACTTTTATTTTTTGTGATCAAATGTGTACCCTGCAATTGTCCACTATGTTAGAGATATAAAAATATCTGCAAAATATTTCTTGCAGCTTATTGAGATGGGAGTCAGAATTCAGGGTCAGTGTCACATTATAGTCTAACACTGTAGGCTGCAAAGAAAAAATGGTTTGGAGTTGTGATCACAAAGATAATTTTTTAAGGTAAGTGACAATCGACTTATTTATTGTTAGATAATGCATGGCCGTATAAGTCAACCACTGACTGTATATAAAAGATGGACAAACCTTCAATGAATTCACCCATTGGTTCTTGAAGCTCAAGTCTGGCTGTCCCCATATCGGTAGCGCTTTACTCCACCTATTATGGGCTAATCCAAGAATGGGCAAAAAGGTGGAGTTCACTAGCAACCTATGGTGTGACTTTCCCACCTGTCACTCAAAACAGCCATGCCCTTAATTATGCATAACTTTTAGTCTCAATATCATTTAAACAGGTGAGTTATAGAAAAATTAACTTCTCTGTGGGGATTGACTCCCTTTTAGAGTTGGCCTCAAGTGGCCATTCAAGACACTGCAGGTTTTGACACTTTGGCATTTGCTTCATTTCTCAGCCTCAGAGGTTACCGCTTGGTGTTAACACGCACTGAACATGTCATCGTGTGTTATAATTTCCTTTTCCTAATCCATGATCTCCCTGCAGACCAAAGTAATTGTTAAAATGCAGGAGTTTCTATATGGTCTGTGTGTATATACCGTAGTCGTTTCTTCTTCAGACTGCAGCAGCGAGTCACTCCATGGGTAGAAATAATCAGGAGTAATATCCACAGGCTAAAAGGCTAATAAGTACTGATTCTACTGTCTGACTCTGGTACACGAACGGATCTGGTGCATCCCAAAGCTTCCAGCTGGTCTCTTCATCATTCTTCAGTGTATAGGCTGTAGTTCAGCATGTAGGAGAAGTGCCGAGGGCAGGGAGTCTGTACTAGAGCTGCTATCAGCAGCAGCCCGGTCGAGTATAGGGCTTTGTATGGGCCTGTAGTGCTGGATGGTCTCGACAGCTACAATAAACCCTGAGGGGAAAATGTGTCAGTCACTGCTTAAATAAAGCTAAACTTTGCCACACAGTAGTCGAGTGAGGTTTTAACACTATTTGAGGCTGTAATGTAGTCATCTGTATGACTAGTTGGTTCATATTAGATTGGAGAACTCTGGAGTGTGAGCATATAACTATGTAGGCAGTATGTACAGTACCAGGGTAAACCTATTTGTACTGACCTCACAAAAGCAGCAGAAGAAAATACGCTGTTGTTCATTTTAGGCCAGGTCTGGAACTGTTCAGTGTAACTGAGGTCAGTATGTCCATTAAGGTGAAGAGGTCTACTCAATAAAACATGGAGGGCAAAAAGTGATTTTGTATTCCAACAGTGAACTTGGACCTTTCACTGGCAGTGCTGGACAACCTGAACTAATTTTACTAGGCTATCTCTAAGCACCTCAGGTGTTTAGGATTCAGGGACATCAAGTTTGGAAAGTGTCCAGTGTTCTGATTCCCCTCCATCATAGAGTTTTATAAAGGATATTAGCCAGCTTCTCCTTTGAACTAAAAATAATTCGGTTTCACAAAAGGCATTTAAGGCACAGGAGTTCAGCTGTTCTAATGACAGACAATACAGTCTTGGCTCTTTGGTTAGAGGTTAGCGCACTTTGCCCGGAATCCTTTTAAAGTCGGCTTGAGCAGTTTTGTAGTCTCCAGAACTGCTAGAATTGCTGTCTCTGCAGAATGTTTTTCACCCAGTGCAGATGCTCAACAGATGGCTTGGACTGTTGCAAAGATCACTTGGCACTGGGATGCCGTTTTGTTTTCCCTCATTTCAGTGGAACAAGTGCATATGAATGTAGGAGGAATCACATCTTACTCTGAATTCTGTTTATCTTTTGGCCATAGGTAAAGACACGGTGATTAAAATACAATAAACCATTAGTCATGTTCTTCTGTATTAATGTGTATTACAAGCAATAAATGTATAGATTCAGTTAGTCTGTCAAAGATGGCAGAGTTTTGAGAACATAAGGTTTCATTTTTAGTCATCTCACTGAGCCATGTAGTCATGAAATCCACAGGAACAGTTTCTTTGTACTCACTCTTTATTTCTGCCTTGTTTCTTCTATAACCAAGAGCTGTTTAGAGGTTGAATGTGACGGAGACTTCTGTCCCAGCTATTGAAGTTTCACCTGGCTCTTTGCAGTGTCTTTTCCCATGCTGGATCGATGTCCCTATTGTCAGCCATACACATCATCTAAAAGATGTTTTCTGCATTGATTTTACACGAGGTCTTCAGTCTGAATCAATCCGATTTCAGCTCAAGGCAGCAAATGGCATGTGTCCACTGATGCTGTATGTATTACGCTGTCAAAGTGGACAGGTTTAGGACTAGTTTGTGGTCCAAGCATACAACAAACTCTTGTGTGCCATTTCTCTTCTGCAGCACACTGTCTTATTGAGTTAGGTGAACCTGTGTGTCCAGTGGATGTTTGCTATAAAATAACTTTATTATATTGTTTTATTGCTGTAAAAAAATACACTTTACTGTAGCTATTGTAGGATCCTACTGGAACAAAAATCAATCTTGCAGGAGATTGGACTGCCCATCCTTGGTCTATAAAAGAGGAGAGTGTTCGGGAGAAGATGGAGAAGGGGCAAAATAAAAATGATCAACAGAAGGAGATGAAATCTAGAAGACAGAAAACATAATTTAATTGGAAAAAAAATACCAGACAATAGCCCCATTATTTTCCTCATGTTCATACGCATACCTTCACCTCCGTTTGCATACTGTCACATGCAAACAGCCCATAAAACCTTTTTAAAATAACTCTTTTAAAAATAAAATGTGATTTTTACTACTTTTCCTGACATCTGTAGAATGCTTTTGGCTTCTCTCCTTGTTGTTGTTTTTATTATCTTTAATTTATGTACTAACCATTTTCATTTTATTTGTCTTTCTGCAACCCAGATACACTTTGGTGCACTACGTTCATATCTGTCTGGATTTGTTAAAAGGCAGCAGCTACTTTGCTTCATTAATGGTCTGAGAAGGGTGCCTTCTAACAACTAGACATAAACCCAGGAAATACTATTGCAACATACTGTGCAATTACTGCTTACTGTTGTACTAGATACAGTTATTTAAATGCCTTTAATATAGCATTCAACGTGCCATTTCACTTCACATACTGAAAGTGAGGGCAGGTGTCATCAGGGTTCTTGATGGTTAGTCCCTTTTTTAAGACATAAATATCTGTAGATGCCAATAAATAAATATATCAGGAGAGTGTGCTGCCTAATAAAAACAGGGAGGAACTAAAAGGGACAGGACAAAGAAATCTAGTGTTTTAGTGACTCCAGTGTGGCCCCAGTGATCCCCTGCACACTCCGTCTAATACTGAAGAATGTTGCAGATAAGAAAGCTGACAGCGGCTAACTGACCAGCTGCACTAACCCCTCCCCTCTGCCATCACAGCCAATGGAGCAGCATAGATTAATGACCCCCTCAGACCTCCGGCAAATCAGCTCTCATCTCCAGCGAGGGATGCCCTTGAGCAAATTCATACACACATTTGAGCAGGGGAGATATATATATATATATAT
>NW_018128109.1:617286-617908 GCF_001952655.1 Monopterus albus | reverse complement strand
ATTGTGCAGAACTTGACTTTGGCATTTTAAAATTAACCGTGGGCCTGTTATGAGCATACAGGAGCCAAACACACACACACACACACACACACTTGGCACTCACAAACACACACAGCTGTACACTCACCACTTAATTCAGCCTCCACTGAGGGCAGCGGGCTGCGCAGCACTGATGTTTATGGTTTCTCTGAACCTGCAAATCACTATGATTACGGGAATTTATGCCTACAGCCATGTCTACTGGCCCTTAGGCAAACCATGGATCACCCACCCACACACACACAGTCACACATACAAACTCTATATCAGTGATGATAGACATAATCAGACAATATCAAGGCTCTTTGATTTTGATTTGATTTGATTTATTCTTTCAAGCATATAAAACAGTTAATATAACAACATACATTTTTACACACAATCCAATATCAATTTGCTTATACCTAGTACATGCTTGAATGGAGTAGGAAGAAGTCAGACTTATCTAGTCCTACCCCATGACATCATCTTACCATCATTGGTTTGCAAGAAATAAATGATTCACTTCTGCACACACACATATTATACTAAAAAAGAATATAACAGTGTTAACATTCTTAAATCACACAATTGATATACTAAA
>NW_018128109.1:615821-616460 GCF_001952655.1 Monopterus albus | reverse complement strand
GATTGGTATTCACCCAACTTCACAAATTGACGCCTCTGTGTCAAGTAACTTCTAATCCAGTTCAAAACCAATCCCCTGATCCCATATTTTTCTAACTTATCCATTAATAACTCATGATTTATTGTGTCAAATGCTTTTTTTAGGTCAATAAATATTCCCATCATGTATTTCCTCTCATCCATAGCACCTGTTATGTCCTCCATTAGGTCAGTAATGGCCAGAGATGTCGATCGGTTCGACCTAAAACCGTATTGGCAATCAGAGAGGATTTTTTGTCTATCAATAAATGTGTCTAATCTGTTATTAAAAAGTTTTTCCAATATTTTTGAAAACTGTGACAACAGAGAGACCAGTCTATAGTTTTTGAAGTTGTGCTCTTTGTAGTGGTTTGTGGCTGAACAGTGTATGCAGAGTGGCCTCATCTACCTGTGTGTATGCCAGAGCAGATAGGTTATGTTCAGCATCACATCTAACACTCAACCAAACACCGTGGTTTGGAAATGTCAAATAATTCACATTGTCAGATTTGAAACTGGTAAATATGTAGCTCTTTTTAGGCAAATGAATCTCTGCAGTATTTTTTTTTTAGGGCCTACTGTGTAGTGTTAACTAATGGTGAGACGTCTCACTGCTGAACGT
>NW_018128109.1:584325-615786 GCF_001952655.1 Monopterus albus | reverse complement strand
TTTAAGGTATAAAACACATGAGATGAAGGTGAAGATCCTCACAGCAGTTTGCAGTTTATTTAGTCATTTCTTACAGCCAGAATGGGTCGGTTCTCAGTGGGGTTTGTGAAAAACTCAGTCATTTTGTCAATTTGTTTAAAGGTGCAAAGGCTGTGTAAACAAATGGAAGTTTCAAGGATCTGCTGCATGTTTGTGATGGTGTGTGTGGTGGGGGTTTGCACCAGGAAAGCGCATTTTTCTCAGTTAGTTCCCTCAGCTCTGTGGCTACATTTTGTTTTTTGATGACTCATCGTCACTTTGGCTTCACTTATGTGGGAGGAGATGCACAGTCGGGGATGTGTCAGTAACAGTCAAGCAGTGAATGCCTGCCGATTCAGGCCGACATTGGCCAATTTGGCACACACAGATTTAACAGATGCATGCCTAAAAAAAGTAAATCCACAGTTATAATGTACTGTAACTGTAGTGTGCAATATTGTTATTGTACATAGAATTGTCAGTTTGCAGCATGACAGAGAGGCTGTTAGGCCTCTAATAAAAATATTAGGCAGCGGTTTATGGATACCCCCTGCTATGGCAAAAAACGGTGTTCATAACTTGCTGCTTGTTTGTAATATCACTGAGCTGTTTCAAACACTGCAGTCACTCCTAGTGGCTCCAAATGTGGTGTTTCTTCAAAAAATATTTCAATACAAGCTGCTCTCACAAGTTTATTTACTGTAAGGTGGTGTGATTCTGCTCATCCCACAAAGAACATCAGTTTGCTCACAAGTAAAGATGAGCTACTCGAGACCGTCACCTCTGTCACCATGTGGTCAGTGTGTCTTGGAACAGAGAGCTCATCGTTTCTAAAGGGAAATGAGATATGTTGTATGATTGGCTATAATTAAGACCGAGCCTCCCTGCTGACAGCTTTGTTCCGTTGTCCCACCATGTCTGCACCTGCCTTAAACCTGCACCCTAAGTATACAAATATACTGTATTATTGAGACAATCTTGTCTTTGTGGGTGGCTGAGTCTTAAAAACAGTCACTAAACACAATAAGAAAACAAAAGCGCATTCCTTTACATCTAAGGATTTGTATATACCAAAAATGTGTGTGCAGCCATATTGTGTATCTGCTTTTCTAATGTGTATGCTCCAGTGTGAGACTTTTGACTTTCATCCATATCATCAACATTGCATCAGCATATCAGTGGCGTGTTTTTGACACTCATCGCAGAGTAGCTTTTCTCAATCCTCCGTCTTGAGGAACACAAAACTGTTGCAATGGACCCTGCATGCCTCAAAAATCTTGGAATTTTGGTAAATATTTTGTAGCTACAAAGATTTAGGTTTTCAGATGTTTGTTGAAGTCTGATAAAACACCTGAACAGTGGGAGAATGCGGGGAGAACTGTGAATGGAGACTGGTGGTAAATTTTGGGTTGGATAAGGTCTGAGCATCTTCAGCTCTTGACTCTTCATTCACTTAATCAAATAATGACAAAATTGTAATAAATTTGAATAGGCATTTGGCTGTATGTGATCTTAGACGGTCTGTCTGTGGGATGAAAAAATGTCTGGAGAATAAATTCAGAAGCAAAGCCAGCAATATTGAGTTCTGGGACAAGCACGGAAGAGCAAATATACAGTAGGGTATTTAACACAACAGCAGCACCTACTTTAATGTAGAGGGGAAATGGATGGAGAATGACAAGTAACATGAAATGGGAAAGATCAAAGTAAGATCTAAAGAGATCAGAGGTGGAGAAGTGTAAATGTGTAAAACAAATGAATTATTCAATGATGAACCACTACAATGTGAGCTAAATATTAGGGGGTATGGTTGGAGTAAGAGGGTAAAGTTAATACTGTAGGCATTAGCTAAAGTTATACTGTAGAAGAAGGAATTAAATGGAAAGTCAAAGCAATTTAAAGAGGACAGAGCTTGATGGAATTTCTGAATCTTAAAGGCAAAAAATAGAGACAATAAACACAAGAAAAAAAAATCTGAGTGAGCGTGCTCCTTGTAATGGATGGAAATAAAGTGGAGCATGTTCACATCTGCTTTAGAGAGAAAGAGGAAGGCGAATAGTTGGAGGTGAAAAAAGAAGATGAGAGAGCAAAATGACAACTTCTTCAAGGGAGCAGTGTGTGGGTGACTCATCTTCATCCAACATGATTTCACTCTTTATTAGAGACGGATACGCAGTCAAAGCACACATTGCTGAAACAGACACGGTGTCAGACTGCATTGCTTTTAAAAGGCTGTGAAGTGAGAGAAAATAGTGTTAATGGCTCCAAAATGCTTTTAACACTCCTACCCACACAAGTCAGACTCCGGCGTTCTCCATTTTGCTTTCACTGGTATAGTAATGACGCCCCTGTTTGCCCCTGTTCAGTTGACGCAAAATGGTTGGGGGGGGGGGGGATGATACGACAACAAAGTGAAGGTGTGGCATATATGTAAATGCAGACAATATGTTGGACCTCTCCAAATAGAGAGCAGAATGTGTAATCTATGAAATTTATATCTTCAGATGTCAATAGTGTGATTCCCTCCTTAAATGCATATGGCTGGAGAATAAATTCAGGAGCAAAGCCAACAATATTGCAGCTGGAATTTGTGTTTAAGGAGGTTGTAGGGGGAGTCTTGTAGGCATGATGTGGTGAGTTGATGTGAGTGGCTTCATAGCCCCTGAGTTTCCATTTTATTTTGGTCAGCAATGCTGCTAACGTAGCCTTCTCTACCATAGCACCAATTCCACCACCAGTGTGTCAGCACTGATAGATTAAAAACATAACATCCCGTGCTAACGAAAATGCATAGTGTATGATTATGGTGTGTTAAGTGTGGCCAAAATTTGAGAGTGAATAGCAGTGAATGCTCATGCTAACAAACTTAAGAGTCTTTTTCACGTAGGCGCCCATGTCCCGATTGGTCAACGTAGTGTCTTTGCCTGATGATGTCACAATCTGGTGTGGTGAGGATAGCATAGAAGGTCACACACAGCTTCAATTAGAAGTTAGAGGCTCATGCACAGTTATAAGGTCTGAAGAGCCTCATGTGAAATTATACAGGAGAGAAGTTAGTCAGTTGAGTTTGTTGCAAAACCTTTTACAGTTTCCTGCATATTGTTGTCTTTTACTGCATATGATAATTCATACTCAAAGTAAAACTGAAGTGACATTCATTACAAGATCATTAGTTAAAACCTTTCAAAATGCTCATGCATTGTTTTGCATTCTGTGACTTTCAGTCGAATAAGTCTTTTTCCAGTCATATTTTGTCATTGAAGATTTCTTAATAATAGTGTCATCTCATCTCATTCTCATGAACCCAACATCATGTATCGTCACATCCCTACCGCAGAAACATGCAGAGACTACAGCCTTAAAAAAGTTTTGTGGAATTTCTTTGAGAAAATAAATGAAAATGAGGTGCAGTGCAAACTCTGCCAGGGTAAGTTAGCGTAGGTGAGACATCCAGCAGAAAGTGGGGTGCGGCCCACAGATCAACGGTCAGTGTTTTTGGGTGTCAGATAGCACCCAAAAAGGAAGTTTGATGATGGACATGCAGAGCAGACAAGGGCTATCATCAGAGAGATGGTGGCAAAAGACATGCTACCCATTAGCTTCGTCGAGGTAGAGGGTTTCTGACGTTCAGCCAGAGCATACGGTCCCATCAGGGAAAACGGTCATGGCGTGACTTGATAAATTGTGATGATAATGCATGTGAGCTGTGCAGTTGTTTGACAAGTATTGAAAACGTGTCTCTGACCACGGATGCATGGACAGAGCTTACAGCTGAATGTATGTGACAGTCACCTGCCATTATATAAAACAACTGGAAAACACAGAGCGCTGTTCTTCAGACTAAAGCAATGCCGGAGTGGCACACTGCTTTTCACTGCTGTGGCACACTGGTGACTTACAGGTAAAGGCACAGCATGCGCTTGTGACAGCACTAGAAGTATGGTGGTATATTTTGTGTGTGTGTGTTTGTGTGTGGCAGTAGCGGAGGTGGGCTCTTTGAATAATTATTGAATAGTTCTCAGTAAATATTGAATAGCATTTTGGCTTGAAATGCCCACCCCTAGTTTATATTTAATCTAGTGAGTACTTGTAAGGCAGTCTATATGATTGACTTCCAACACATTTCTCATTTGTTGTGTAAGTTTTAATAAGTTGTCTAAAAGCAATATAATGAATGTGTATCCCTGAGTCAGGATTTTGCACAGGTATGAACAATGGTCTGGAAGTTTCCACCAACATCATCAAAACAGGTCAGACACTCATTGTAAGTTAAGTAGCTGAGGGGCAACAGGGTAGACAGTCTGGCCTTTATTTAGTGACACTGTGTGTGTGTGTGTGTTTGCGTGTGTGTTTCTGTCCATGATTGCACATATCCACCTACAGTGCAGTCTCTATTGTGAGGGTATGTAATTGTGTATTTTATGGTTGTTATGAGTTATAGCAGTCAGACTGAGATGTCAGAGAGCAGACTTCCTTTCATACTGCAAAAAACCAGCCTGTGGGTGTCTGTGCAGAGACAAACACACACACACACACACACACACACACACACACACACACACACAAGATCAACAGAATGTATTTTGCTACTGTGCGATCCACACCGCTGGTAATCACTCAAAAGATACATGTTCAGGTACACTCAATAAAAATAGCTGTGATTACTGATGTGTTTTCAAATCAATCTAGGAAATTATCTTCAAGTGATGATTACATAACAAAGTAATTAAGCTTTTACTGATTCATTTTTAATGTTAAATGGCTTTTCTGTCAAGTGTTTGCTTCCAGAGTGAATTAATAACTTCACTTTCTCTCCGTCACTCCATTTCTCTCCTTGACTTCAAATAGCATTTTCGCAAAGTTTGCCAGTCTTTCAGTGTATAGGTTTATTCCAGCAAAAATGATAGCCAATTGCTTTTTTATATTTTATTTCCAGTCTAGTATTGAAACCATGTTTATCATGATGAACAAATGGTGCACACATTGACTAAGAGCATATGGTGATATCTCTGTCCTCTGCTGACTTTTACATACATTTAATGGATTTGGCCCATACCAGCACAAAGTGGTTGTGTATTGGAGACCTTGTCAAAAATTTGATACTGATGGTGAAGTATAATCTAATCGGTTTGTTTTGCACAGGAGCATGTTGCTCAGTACTGGTTGTTTACTCACTAGGTGAAGACCAATTTGTTTGGCCTTGAGGATTTTTCTGATTTTCTGGAGGAAGGGTGTGTTTGGACGAGTGGTTGTACAGGCCACATCTTAACTGTTTTTGTATATTTTATTGGGATTGGATGTGCAAATGAAGTGGTAAACTACACTGTTAGTTGTGTGTGTATATATAATGACCTACTGTATGATGAGTTTGTGTGGCCAGTGTTAAAAATCAACCTTATAAAAACAGAATGTGTACACACACACACACTAGCTTATTACAAAAGCTAATTAATCTGAAAATAGAAGACATCTTTTGGCCTATACAGAAGAAGTAAAGTACTGAATTAACAGAGTGGAGAAATGTTGAATTATCCTGCATAGATCATATTCATATTTTGTTACTGCAAATGCCCTGTCAGTAAATAGGAAAGCATCTGTGACATTTTTCCTTTGAAAAAGCATATTTCTCTCATTATTGAGCCTTACAGGTTGGCATCTGTTTAAATACCAGCAGCCAGGGACAAAGTGCCTCTGTGTGTATGTGCACTTGTGCAAAGACCTGCAGGTTTAGTTCAACAGGCCAATGTCAGACACTTGGGTTAATTTGCACAAACGGTAAACTCTCCTTGAAGATGAAATCGAGCATGCTCTCAAAGACAAACTGGCTTTGTTTTCTGGCACAATTAAATCTTGAGTGTCTTATGATTTCCAGATGTGTGGAATCATAGATCTTGCTCAGCTGTTGGAGCTAGGACCCTTCTGTTCTGCTGGATATCGGTGTGCCCGCTGCTGTAGTGGGGGCACATTTATAAACTTTCTATGTTAATGAACTGATGAGGTGCAGTATTTCTCATTTTTAGCTTGTCTGCACTTTGATCTGATAGGAAATATTGTAACTGTCAGTTGCTACTTGAAAAGTTCCTATCATGTTAACTAATCTCCACTAAGTAAATACACAGTCTGTTCCAGAGAAGCCTCTGACGGCATCTACAGTATATTCCATTTTTTTATGTTGTTTTTGGATTCACTGTGTTCCCTCCATCTATCTTAAGAGATGGGCTGGCTGAGTGTATCATCTTCAGTTTGATATGATTTGTAGAGAGAAGTAGGAAAAGAGACGTGTGATAAGTGTGTATAATAAATGTGGATGTATGTGTAAATTATTTGATTTTATTTTGGCAAATGTTCATTCTTTGTTTTATTTGTTAATTTACTGGTGTTTGTTTGCTGGTCGGCATCACTCGGAAAGTAATGAATGGATTTGGAGAGGTAGGGTATGATCATCCAGATGGTGCAATTTTCCACCACTGTGAGTGCTGGAAAAGCTGTTGACTGTATGTGAGCCTCTTTGTGGCGAAGTGTGTGTTGAAGCTAGTGATTGTAGCAGGAAGTACACTAGAAAATGAACTCATAATGGACTTAGTTGCATGATAGGTACAAATAAGAATTCATGAGCTGATGACACAAGCATGCAGGGTGATGTAAACAAGACAGGCCAAGACAACAGCCATTGCCACTTTCAGTGTATGTAGTCTCTGTCACTGCTGACCTGTTTCATCTTGGGGAGAGAGTTTGACCACCAGTTGCCACTTTCAGATACAAACCATTTCTTTGGGGTTGTTTTGTGGGATGTTAGGAAACAGGATAAATTGAGATGGATAGGTCTAGCAAAGCTGTTTGTGCATTTTTAACAAGACCATTATTGGTCATTGTTAGATGACAGTTGTTTGTTCTGCAGGTGTTTCCCCTGCCCTACAGTAACTACATTTATTCAGATGGGAAAAATCTTAAACTGTAGTTACTGTTCATGAATAGCTACTCCTGAACTCAGACACGATCAGACACAAACACTGGCTTGCTGTTATATTTACTGCCTTGATGCAGCTGCTGTAGGTGGATTTGTGGTGTCATGGTTCAAGCTTATTTTGGTTCTATATGAAAAAGATTTTACAAATACAGACAGCATTGAAGACTGACCAGGCATTCACAATGATATGAAAATGCCTCAAAAAAGGGTTGAAGAAATGAATAAGCAAAGCAGAAAACAATTCATAGTCATATCTCAGTTTTTGTTGTTTTGGCACAGAGCGTTACATACATTACAGGGCGGGCTGGGGATTTCTGCTTTGTACTACAGTACAGTGTACAATGGTGAGAGGGAGTGGAAGAAGAAGAAACAAATATAAAGACAGAGATGTACTGTCTCTTTATTATTTCGCTGTATGTGTCACTTGATGCTGCATGTTTTAATGTGATTACAGGTAAACTTTATTTTTTACAAGTATGATTTAAGAAAAACCTGCCTTGGCTTTTGCAGTTATGTTGATGTAGGTGAGTGTGAAAAATGGTTAAAGGAATGTTAGTTGGTAGATGTGGAATCAGTCCATGTGGAATAAACACACTGTGTTTATGCCAGAGATGCTCCAGTAGTTTCACACAGCAAACCTGGGTAGAATATGACAATTAGGAGGTAAAGCTCTTAATCTCTGATTTAAATGCGGCTCAAATCTGTGATTTCTTTTGTTTAGGCCTGCTAGTTCATCTCAGCAGTTTTCATTTTGCAGAGCTTGGTGTGTTGTATGTGTGTTTGTCTGTATGGCCCTGTGTGAGGTTTGTGTTTATTTAAAAATGTTTTGTTTGTTACAGCTGTATGCGTTTGTGAGTAGGTACTGTAAGAGCTTTAAGTTAATTGAATCTTCTGTAAGAAAGAAGTGCACCATGAGGTTCCTGTGCTTCCACAACTTTCTTTTATAACTAATACGCCCACAGACACACACACGCATGCAGACAAAGCAGTGAATCACTTCCATCAAATTAAAGTGACTCTGGCTCTTCAGGACTGGTGTTATTTGTTTCTTCCTGTACCAACTCTCACTCTTCCTTTCTAGATGTGAGCCCTTTGCCCCGTTCTCTTCCAATATGACTATAAATGCATTTCCCAAACCCGACTTCTCACAAACTAAGAAAAAAACTAATATATACTTCACTTGTATTAGAAGTCTAGTATGAAACTTTCAAAAACCTTAGATGTGGTTCCAGGCATCTCGTGGCCATGCCAGTACAAAAGATGATAAAATATCTCATTGAAGAAAAAGGTTTTTATTACTATAACTTGACATTAGTGTTATGTTATCACCCACTCTTTCTTTATATCTCTATCTATCCTACACTGTCAGAAAATCAACTTACATGAGTTTCACCGATGATTTTGACCACGTTAACATCGATATTTAAATGCAAAAGAGTGACGGAATCATATTTCTGAGCATTTAAAAATCAATAAAAGACAGCGGCATATGATGCAGTATTTATTTAAATTGTGACCTATTTAAATTGACGCTATATAATGTCAGGTCGCCATATGGATTTGTCAGAATAATGAGACTGGCAGCACACTTGTATTTCTCTTAACATTGCTCTTGTAGGCAGTTTTTTCTTCTGAGACATGGTTATAGCCTAGTTTACCAACATGTTTGAGCTTCTCCTGTCAGTTAATCACTGCACATGTTGTTACTGTGTGTTTGATACGTGCCAGCTTGCACTGCTAATGATTCCTTTTATTTATAATTCCTTATAATTCATTTTTGTTAGCTTCCTAGTCCTGTTAAAGTGGTTCCATGTTCCAGAAACAGTGCATTGCACTTTAACGGAGCTGGGTAAACAAATTGGATGGACATAACGTTAGGCTATGCAAAACCAGCCACATCGCCGCCACCGTTAATGTCTTATCTCTTGTAAAAGTAGACCACAGTGCTTGAAAACACTTCTAATAAAGTACAAATCTCACCTCTATATGGCTTGTCCTAGTGGGTTTTGTTGTCCTTTTCTCTTTTTTTCTGCAATTTGCTAGATCCCACCTTGTATTGATCAAATGGATACTTGGCACATCAAAGACGACAAACTACAGGGCTTGGGCTGCCTTCTATTGTAATGCACAATGGCTGAAAGAATAAATTAAAATAAAAACAAAGACTTGACTAGAAGAATCTAAGTCAACTTAGGTCTCTTCAACTATTAGAGGGCAGCCCTACTGCTAATATTGGGAGAATCTTGCAATTTTCCACCCTCAGTAGCAACACACAGCTCACTTCTTCACTTAAAGTTGATCATTTATTTAATGGAACTATTTGGATCTGCAAATGTCATTTTTATTGGACCAATTTTAAATGTGCAAGTGAAGACCCACAAGTATGACTTGTCCTTTTTCTTCCTTATGTCTGCAGATTCTTCACATGCGGTCTTTTTCCATTATTCAGAAGAAATATCTAATATTCATACCTAAATGAAAGCTGTTCTATAATGTAGTTTGGAAAAGGGTTAAGATGGGAGCGAAGAGGATGGGTGGAACTGGAGGTCATGAGGGACAAAGAAATGATGGCGTGTGTGTGAGGGAGACTGTTTATGTTGGTATGTGTTTGAGTGAATTTTGCAAATGACAGAAGACAAAGCAGAAAAGCTGAAGAAAAATCAGCCAGCGGGAAGAAAAACTGAGAAGGGAGGTTGAAGTGTTTACTCACACATTGTTAAACAAACAAGGTGATAAGTTTCAAGCGCACCAGCAAAAAAAAGTAACCATCTCAACAATATTACTGTATGTCAGTGATGGAATTGCATGCAGCAGTAAACTGTCATGGTGAAGCATGATTTTTCTTTGTTAGAAATTGGCCGGAGGAAAAAAGAGACGAGACCATTTTCTTAAAGAAGGGACAGATATTGGCAGCACTCCTCGCTATCATTTCTGTTGCATGTCAACTTAGTATGTTTGATGTAAGGCAACACTGTCTCGCTACATCTCACGTACTGTTCTCACCATCCTTTGCTATACGCCTCAATGACTTCACCAGCTCTCCTCCACCTCCTCATCATCTGTCTGTCGCTTTCTCTATGGCTTTCTGTCTGTCCCTCTAAAACCCCTTTTCTGTCTTTTTTTTTTGGGGTGTGTTTGTATCTACTTCTCTCCATCAGCTCCATTCTTGTCCCCCAGTTCTTCCTGTCCAGCACTGTCTCTCTCTGTCAAGTATAACCTCCTTCTCATTGTGCCTGTTTCTTTTAGTCAATTCATCCAACCCTTTTCATCCCACACATTGTCCAAGTTGATTAACTGTGATGAGCCTCCACCCTGAACTTGATCATGCTTGCTCTTATGCTTTTTCTATTTCCAGTTTTTGATGTATGACTACGTGCTGGTGGTGGCCAAGTTAAACTACAGCTCATGTGAGCACTACATTACATGTTTTTGCATGATAAAATGTTATATTAAAGCTGCAGGGACTGTGGATGCCCTAAAAGGCTATAAAATAAAAATAGATTTGTATTAAGGTCTTTTTTTTTTTTTTTAGTTTTGAGCTAAGCTGTGGTTAAAGGGTCAGTTCACCCAAATTACAAAAAGTTTTTTCCAATTTATATTTGAATATTTTTGTCTACAACATATTGATACAAACACAAGCTGGCACAGCTTGTCGTGTGTTTTGTTTGGGCATCACATGCTGGTAGTTGGCAGACGCACGCTGCAATGTGTTAAAGGATTACAGAGGGTCATAAGAACGAAAACATTCCTTCTACAGAAATATTGAAAGGCTGCTAATGTTCATGAGTCATTAGTCATCAATCCAAGTCTGGAGTCAGTTAGGCGCATGTTGCAAGTTAAGTCTGAAGTCTTTTTACACTGGACTGAAATGAGTCGCCAATTGAGTGCCCATCTCAGGTGAAGTCAAACACATTAGCAAATGGCCAGTTTACACATCCAGCAGTCGCGGAGCAACATTAGCGTTCTTTTGGACACATTTTAGGTACCCTGGTGAGTGTACAAATACCATTCACTCTACTGTTACCGTAGGCCTGTTTTGGTCTCCACCAACTCCCAAGGGAAATACTTGGCAGCTAGCTGCTCCACTGTGTTCACTAGCTAGTTGTTAACTTTGTCCATGATGGTAGCCAGCTCCCCGGTGTGTGTGTGTGTGTGTGTGTGTGTGTGTGTGTGTGTGTGCGCACGTGTAAATGACAGTTGACAGTTTGTCACTATGAAGGAAAGTATCATGAGGCCACCCCTATGACTTATGACACTTCTTACATGACAGTTATAGGGGTGGCTTGACACCACTTTTTCATGTCTGATACCAATACGACAACCTCGAGCATCTGCTGATACCGATCCAATAACTCCCCAAAACAATTAAGCTGTTAACACATTTGTCAGGAGGATGCACTGTGCTTAATCTAGCTAGCTAAAAAGTATCAATCTCAAGCAGTGTGCAACAAGTGTTCTACTCCCCTAAAAGAAGAAATACACAGCCCACAACTTGACCCAGATGTGCGATACTGCTGCCTCATTTTTATTTAAAACGTTCACAACGAACGTTTAGCAGCATTTTGATTAGTCTGCACCTTTCAGACATTCAAAATAAGATTTAAAGTGCAAATTTAAAGAATTATAATTCCAGTGTCAAATACTGGATGTACAGTAACCTAGTGTACTGGATCAGATTCCTCGTCTCTGAAATGCCTGTTCACAGATTCAAGGAGGATGGTGTTCATGCTTTTCAGTTCCTTGTTGACCTCGGTTTCTCGTGTGAGAACGCATGTAAGGACACTGACAATGGAGATGACTGCAGATGCAGAGGAAGAGCTTACCTCCCTTGCCAACCCCTCAAATGAGGCTAGACCTGTGATGGTCTTTTCCAGTAGCCCCCACTGGTTTGCAGTCAATGTGGCTGGTCGGTTGTATTCACACAGGACCTGTTTCTGTGCAGTAAAGCTCTTGATCATGTAACACTGTTCCACCTTGTTAGTAGATCTTGCTGCAGATGCTTGGGCGGCATATTCAGCTCCAGTTGAATTTCCTCCAAGCGTGAATAGGCAAATATGATAGCAGTCCCTCACTCACACCAAATTGCAGTGTATGAATGAAGCATCCCAAACTATGACCTCCAAGGCAGTCCATTGCTTTTATGTTACAAGCATTGTCTCTTAAAATGACATGGGCATTTCTCAATTTTCCATGTATTTAACATCTCCATTGCTGCAACGATGGAGATGTGTGTGAGCCACGAAACTGTTTAACCTGCAGCACTGCTTTTTTGCAAAGTAAAGCTTGAGTCTATCTGCTGTGCAGTCAGGCTTAGTAATGACGTCTGAGCTTCAGATGCCAGTTGTGAAACTAATCATAGCATTATTTTCAAATGAATTAACTTGCTTGTACTTATTTGGGATAGCCGTGTCGGAGATGGAATGCTGGTTTGGCAACATATAGCATGGCTCTAAATACTCAAGCATTGAAATCCCATGTTTTTAACAACAGAAAGGGGTTGGTCATCCAGCACAAAGAATTCTCTGTTATCAGCTTTGCTTTGTTGCTTTCAGAGGGGAGTTTCTCATGCTCCCCTCCAGTGTCTGATCCAGTGATGTTGGCCAGTAGTGGATTAATACTGAATATTGAATGGGTGCATCCATAGACTGCCAGTTGACAGTTCCATTAATATTACTTCTAGATATGCACTGAAAGAACATCATCAGAGAAAGGGAAATGTGGGAAATGACATATGGGGTAGATATACAGAGAGAGGGAAAGAATGAGAGAGAGGAAAGTAGGGGGAGATGTATCCAAACAGATTGTAGTAGGTCCTCTGATGTTTCCTTCCAACATTTATGGTTTCATTTCCTGGTTTCCTAGGTAACAGCAGGATGGTGATCTGTTCTGATAAGAAAGACAATGAAGACATCATGAAAGGGGATTATAAAGACACGAAGTCAATGAGAAGGAAATAATGGAAGTAAGAAATGCATGTGAGACACAATGAGATAAAAAGTAAAGTGGGATACAATCATGATGAAGTGCAGTTGAGACTGAGTGAATGGTTGAAAGAACAGAATCAGGTCAAGAATGAGAAGGCCTCGTACTGCACTGTAGTGTCATTTAGATTTATGCATGTTTAAGACAAAATCGAAAACAGTCTGAGGGAAACCTCGTCTGTGAGATAAAGTGAGTTGACTTTGTGTGTGTGTTTGCCCATAAGGAAGAGATAAGAAGCTGCTGACAGACACAAAACATCCTTGTAGGGATGCCTTTCTTTCCTCATGGTCTCTGTTTTACTTCATCCTTTTAACCTTAATCTTACAGTAATTCTACTCACTTGTACTTGTTTGTTTTTACTTTATATTTCTTAATCAGTCTCTGTGTGAACAGAGAGAAGGGTATTTTGCTTTGTTGAAATACTTTCTCTGAATAATTCAAAAAGTAGTCAGTGATGGATGGATGGACAGGAAGGGTTGCCACAGTAATCCCTGGGATGAAAACAGCCTCAGAGGATATAAAAAAAGGACTTGAATGAAAAGGCCCACATATTAATATTTTCATTTGTGACCCTCTTGTCTATAAATTTTGATGATAATCATCTTTTAAACCATGTGATGCATCATAAAGACTCAATTTTCTCATGTCTCACAACAAACTGTGCAACCAACCAGCATAAAGACAGCAGAGAGGCGTTTCACTGAAGCATGCGTGGAACGCTGTATTGTTCATATGGAGTGTCACGCTAGCCTATTCTAAGGTTGTGTCCAAGGTTGCAGACCGCCATGAGTCACTTGAACACCAGGCCACTGATTGATGACAATGGATGCAAAAAAAAATAAAAAATCTGGCCCATCTTCATCAGTCATCCCATATGATGTGATTTAAAAAAAACAGCTGCATCACTACTGGCAGTGTTAGGTATAATCTACTTGTGTCAGAAAAATGACCACAAATTTGGCAACAAGGGTGGATGAAACTGTTAATGCAGCTCTGTGTTAACCGAAAATGATGTCAGATTGGACATATGAGTCACTCACTGCTGATACTGGTTAAGGGGGAAAAAACAACCCAGCTCCCAAACAGAAAACCAGGAACATGGACAAAATGCTCTAAAGGACAAAATAACTTTAGTGTTCTGTATTTAAACCAATATTTCTTTTTGGCTTCTCATATACTTGGTTACTTCTCTCCCAGGTTCTCCCTGCATTTTGCTTGCCAGTTGGAAGTGATTGCTAAAACCCATTATCCGCTACTATTCATTCTATGTGATCAAACAAGCTGATCTGTATTATAAAAACACTGTTCTGTTATATATCTGATATGAATATATGAAACCACTGGAGGCAGTAATGCAGTAAAGAAATACTTTATTTATCAAACCAGGCAATATTTTTAATAAAACAATAGAGGAAACAATAAATTATTTAAGGAAAGCATACAGTTTTGTCATGAATATATCTTTTTCTGAATACAGCAAAAGTAAGGTTGAATTGTTTTGTTTGTTTTTTTTCTAAAGCCAATATCAGCAGCTTTTCTCTGAGGTGAAAACATGACTGTAAAATCCCGAGAATCCTCAGAAGGAAAATGGAAGCTGTGGACAATTTTTTATTTTTATTTTTATTTTTTATAGCCATTACAAAAAAAAGTTTTTATTTGTTGACATGAATAAACAACAGCAAATCCAAATAATTACATTTTGAAATGTCTGATGCCAGCATGTGGTTCTACTGTAAAGAAAGTGAAGAGGAAACAGCAATTATGAGAAAAGAGTAATGTCTCTTAACTATACGTTTAGCCACAAATCGTCATCTGCATCTTTTGTGACTGAAAATACAACAGGGTAATTCACCTGTGAAAGGATGTTTCAAAATGGAACATACAGAAAAAAAATCAAAGCTCACATCAACATTGCATATGGTATGAGAATGGTGTCTGGGGTAAATTACTTGGGAATGTGACGACCGCACGATCTAACACACGCTTCATATATTTAAGGGTTTTATACCCGACTCCTGCCAAATGCCACCCATGACTCACACTAAACGTGAACATAAAAGCATCCGGCACATGGCTGAACATGTTTCAGTGTGACTGAGGATGTTGTCTGTGTCCTATGCCATTCTGTTCTATCTCTTTAGAAGAGAATTTGTTTAAAATTGACTTTTTTTTCAGTGTGAATCCAGCCTGTAAGCGAACATGTGACGATGGGAGACACATGGGAGGTGGCAATGAGAAGACCGATGACAGCGATTTATTTCTTACAGCTGGGTCATTGTGTTGAAATTGTGTTTGAATTCTTGCTCTGCTGCCTTGACATTCTAGATACTGGCACACACAGTCACTTCTACATTCATATGCTTGTATCTGCTGCTAGCTCTCCTAGGTTTAGTAACCCTCCACCCCTTAAACAAAAGGATTTCTTCCAGAGCTATTGCAGGCTGTCTGGCACGCACGCACACACACACACACACACACACACACACACCCCCTCAGGTATCAGTTGTATTTTCAGTGGAGTCCAAGAGCATTACTTTAATTCCTAGAGACTTCCTTTGCACTGTGCTGCTGCAGCCATGCAGAGCAGAGGGTCAGACTGTGTTAAATATGAGCAAAAAATCAGCACAGGCTCATTGAAACTGCTGAAGGAGCGGTGGCCTCTTTTCCTGTTCTATTGAGTGGCTCCTCTCTCAGCGCTCATCCAGGAGTGCTGGTATTCTACAGACGGCTTCGTTGTCCCTTTTCTGTCAACTGGGTCTCTTGCAAAATTTCCTCTCTGCCTCTCTTCCTGAGTGTCTCTCTTTCCTCTTATGTGTTTAGGGTCTGAAGATCATGGCTTTATCCGTGTTAACAGAATTCCGGTTTGCAGTTGGAATGCCAGGAATGCTCCGAAAAATGGGCAGCGCACAGCTGCCTGATCTGACATCTCCTTTGATGCGTGTCATATGCTGTACAGATTGTAAAGACCCTTGAGGCAAATTTGTGATGCTGGGCTATATAAATAAAACGTGATTTGACTTGAGTGATGAAGGGAGAGAGAAAGTGTCAGTGAGTGAGAGAAATGCAACAGGAAGCATATGGATCGAGATAGAGACGCAGCGAAGTGTGAATATATGCAGACAGGAATGTATGCAGAACAAAGAAGCCCTTCACTGATGCACAGAGCAGCGAAGAGCCCAGTATAAAGAACTACAGTTTTTGTCTAAGTAGGAGTGGCAGCCTAGAGTGAGTGTGTGTTTGTGTGTAATTCAGATCTGGAGGGTTGTGGTTAGCCTAATATAACTTCAAGATAAAATGTTATTTTGGTTTACATTTCCTTTAACACCCCCCCCTTCCCTTCTTCTGTCTCATGCTCACTCATCTCGGTGTGCTCCTTGCAGAAGGGCGGCCTGAGGTTTCTAGAAACAGTCTTTATATAACACAAAGGACAGCAAGACATGCACATGAAATGGGAATAAGAAGGGCTTTATATTGCAGTTGGAGTTATTTCATTTCAGTAAATCCAGCAAACTCTTAATCAAACAGTAAATGGAAGTTTAGTGCAGTACTTGTGTTCACATGGTATTATTTGTAATGTTGTATTCTTTCAATATTTACTTTTTGGAGAAAAAACACAGAAGTGTTTCCTGTACCAGGAAGTGCACGCTTCCTGGTGCACAAGTGAATTTTAAATGTGATCTCAATGGTAAAGATTGAAACTCCAAGATGCAGATAAGTTTGGTTTGGTTGGAAACATTTGTGCATTTACAAATTTGGCCTCCTGAGTACAGAGGAATGTAGGTGGTTTACTTGCAAGAGCAAATACCTAATCATTGTGTATGAGTCAAGCTGTGGCCTGTCAGTCAAATTGCTGCTTTCTTCTCTGCTGCATGCGTTTGCGTTGCTGTTATTCTGTGAAGTCTGTTGCAATATAGATGAAGAAGAACTCGTCCAGCAGTTCCAGATGCATGTGCCAGTTTGAGTGTCTCAGCGAGGGGACTGGGAGGGACATGTGCACTCACATGTTTCATGGTGTGTGAGAAAGATCTCATCCAAAACCCAGCGTAATCGTGGCCTCTGATGGCGCTGATGCAGAGTGATATCTGGGGCGTACTTCAGCACCTAGAGGAGACAGGGATGGAGAAGCTGAAAAGAAAGCTGACACAAATTGTTCCCTGACTTGTTGCTGGGCATTGCTCACTGGGTGTACGAATACACAGACATCACTGATCGCTACGCTTTTGGTACAGTAAGGGGAAAAATACGATCAATTTTTAAAATTAAAAATGGATGTATAAAAATAAAATACAATACAACTATTAATAAGTGCTCCAATAACCAGAGCAAGACTTTAAATGATGAAGGAAGCAACGTTTGTACTGTGCTTGTTATTTCCTTGCAGCAGTGATATTTACGTTCACATAGTGCCATTTCAAATTAGTTACAATGTTTGACCTGTTGCAAAATGTTCCGGATCACCACTGAAAAAAACATATTCAGTGGCAGCTGGAGCACAATAAACAAATAAGACGTCTTATTCACTCATCTTGTGTTCGCTGCTGTATTTCACCAAGAAGCTAGTGTGTTCCCAAACAGGAGACCTTAGTGATAAGGGAGGGTCTTCAGCTCTAGTTTCTCGTTTGTATCGGCCAGGAGTTTAACAGAACACAGAAACGGTGCACTCTGAGAAAAACTGCACATCACAAAATCTTGGCAATAAATCAGTTTTTAACATTCATTTATTAATTCCTTCCTATTTGTTTCATGTTAAGTGGGAGCTGGAGCCTGGCCCAGTAGGGGGACATCTAGAACATGCTGCCAAGGATCTAACTATTAGCTGTGCATCAGACAAAACTGTGTATAGTATGTAATCAAACATATCAGTCATCTTGTCCTTAAAGCTAACACAGTGCACACAGATTACAGGTGTGTGTGTGAAAAAAAAAAAAAATATATATATACACACACACACACACACACACACACACACACACACACACACACACACACACACACACACACAGACAGACAGACAGACAGACTGGTGTATAGTAGAACTGCCCTGATCCAATAGTATCAGCACCGATCCAAGTGTGTTTTGTGTACACCAAGCGCTCCCTATGTGCAAATGGACACGCTCCCGATATAACCACATGCGTGATCCTCCCAAGATGTGCACGTGAGGTGTTACACACTGCACATGCTATGCTTTCAGTGTAGACGGTAAGTTTTATGCTTTAGCCCAGTGGTGCTACAACAGGGATATCCCTAGTGTATAGAGTATACTGTTAGCATTTACTATGTCAGAAAGTTTCTATAATATGACTTTAAACAATAGCAACATCATTGTTTACAAATGTGGTGTCAGAAAGAAGTTACAGAGCTCTGTTTATACTGAAAGTTTAGAAAAGTGCTATAGACGTGATCTCATAGATTTAATCAGGCTTTTGCTTTGTTGCAAAAGGTTGTCACATTTTTACAGGCACCAATGCTAATGTGACAATAACATAACAATAAGTACAAATTTTTCCACAGCTGATGTCATGAATTTATTGTTCAAAGCCTAATGAAAGCGAGGCTGCCCGTGATTTATGCCAGGACTTCCCAGTATTGAAACAATAGTCTGAGCAGTAATGTTTCTTTTGAGGAGGTAGTTGCAGGTCTACTCTGTGTCTGCCTCTTCAGCAGAAACACACAGCAATACACAACCACACATTGATGAGGACCCACATACAGGCAGTTATTTGCACTGACAGTATATGCATACAGACACAACCACACCTTTTTCATGTTTTCATACACAGTGACTTGCACTCATATACACATGCCGTTGCACAATTACAACCCAAGTCCCACTTTTGTCTACATTCTCATTGTATGATTTTCAACAGTGAGAGAGAGAGAGACAAAGAGAGAGCCCTGCAGACCATGTTTCAATAATGAAGCTGTACGAGAACAAAGACACAAAGAGATGGAGGGAGGAGAGAGAAAAGTGACAGGCTTAAAGAACAAGAACTGTATGCTGTGAATGGATAAACTGAAAATGTGAATTGGGATGAATGAAAGGATGATGGAAGCCCAGAGAGGATGTGTGCACTGAGAGAGATATGGGGGAAACAGTGAAACGAAAGATGGAGGAGAGAAGCGGGGAGAAAGTGTGAGGCTGCTGGTGCATTGCTGCTTCATTGTCGATGCAGCGCCTGCCTCTGCATGCCCAGTTTCCCCCTGCGTCTTCCTCACTCTGCATCTGAATCGTTCTCCTCCTTGCTCAGTCAGCTGCTCACACACCATTCTTTTATCCCTGTTCAGGTGTGCAGCTAAAATATGGTGATTTTTACCTTAGCCTTGTGCTGTAATAAGCCCCCTCATCACACTTCTGTATCACTTCCAGCACAGCTCAAGTCAAAATTGAACACCATTACATTAACAGAAAGGCCAAAGAATACGATTTTGCAAAAGTAATACATTTCTCATTTCTTGTGCCCAAGAAAATAAAATCACTTCAGTAGGTGTAATACACTATGTGCACATGCCCTGAATGAGCCAGTTTGAAGTTGTAAGGGTCCTTCTCCTCATGTCAGATCAGCCTATGAAGGTGGGGGGGGGCTAAACTTTCACACCAGTTCTTGCAGTATTAACATGCAGGGTCTGAGTAATGATATGTCATGTTTACACTGTGGTCAGAATACAAAATTTGCACCACAGTTCTTTGTCTAGAAAACAGTGTAATTGATAACCACACTTGCTTTTACATCCTCTACTGCACTCAGTGGTTTTTAAATGCCACCTGCAAGATAAGTAACTTTCTTTGTCCTTTACTGTTCTGTTACAGTGATGGCCAACAGGAGCCAAATATCACATGAGAGTTACAGCGCCGTCAGCTTTAAAGCCCAAAAGCCTTTACTTTAATGAGAGGATGAAACCAGCAGTATTACAGATTTCTTGCCCTTTAATTGTACTTTTACCTTCCATTGTCCCTGTTTCTCATGTTCTCTTAAACCCACTTTTTGTAATTATAATATTCCTTATTATTATGTCCATCAAGGGTGTGGGTAATCATTTTACTGGCATTTGTTTGTTTAACAGCACAACTTAGAGTAAAGAGTGGATATTGATGAGATATTGTGGAGAGTTAAGATATGGCCCACAGAACAATCAATTAGATTTGGCTGCTGACTATATGTGAGCCCCCTTGTGGCCAAAGTGCAATGTTGAGCACTCAAAAGCACACATGGAGACAAATCCGTGGGTCAGCGACAGCTGCCCGTTCAGTGGAAACCGAGTGCTGTCACTTGGACACCCTGCTGTGTGACACAGCGACTGAAGGAGCCCAGTGAGCTGACAGCCCACAGCTGGGGAAAGATCTACAGTGAGAGCCAGTTGGGATTATCTTGATCCCAGATGGTGATGGCAGAGATTTAGAGCCAGGATCACAGTTGTTGTTATAAATTTAATTTTTTTTAAATTTTTTTTTAGACATTTGTTTTGATGTTTCTGGAGATGTGAGTGTTCTATCTGACCAAGTTCGTTCAGAGCACGGTAGTCTGTCAGCAAGCACACTGGTGTTCCACCTACGTACTGTTGGAGCCTAACAAGCAGCACTTCCCTTAACCGTCCACCCGGCATAATGTCACGGGTTGATGCTGAACATTCTGCTTAGCATTTCCACTGTCAGTCTCGGTGTAGTGGAGACACACTCATAGCTGAGCAGAGGACATGAAGTATCACTCCACAATGCAACATTCAGCCGGTAAAAGAGACTATGAGCAGTTTGTCAAACAGCTGTTGAACAAGCAGAACGCAAACTTACAGAAATGCAATGTCTTGACCACTTTGGCTGTGGTCCACTCACTGAAGTCCCTGTTTTACTCCTAAACCAACAATGAATGTCTGTCATGCCTAATGTTTTTCTTGAACAACTTTCAAACTAATATCAGTGTTAGCAACATGTTTTCAAGGTCAAGCAATTGCATTCTGAAGGTCAAACTATCATGGGAGTATTGCTTTTATGGCATTATGGGGAAGCGGAGTTGCCCTTTGACAGAGGTTTGCATGAGTGGTCTAGTTTATTATAAGATGCATGTTGGTGTGGATGGAATGTAGGTGTGCGTGTCTGTCTTTAGAGTAATACCCCTGTGGCCTTTGTATACTCTGACTGTAACGTCTGCCAGCTGTGATCAAAGAAAGAAAGCAAGCACTTGTAGTGTGAGCGATGCTTTGACCACCAGTCTGTGAACTTAAGCTGTGTGCGTCTTCATGTTATAAGACCTACCTCGTGAAGTTTGAGTGTCGTCTTGGAGGCCTGACAGGAGCAACCGTTGTTCCAGTTGTTGGTTCCACAGCCACAGTTGCCTCCACAGCGTTTCACCAGCAGACATCGAGGGAAGAAAACGGCATTGGTGGTTCTCAGCTCCTCCCGCAGGTTTACAGAGTAGTTGCGCGGGGTACAGCTGTACCGCTTGACATCATCATAGAGACGGTTCAGGTCAACTAGGCGTTGAGAGAGAAAATGCATTTTTTAAGTTTACTCTTTGCTCTGGTAGTTTTGCAGTGTGCTTAGTAGATGTCGCTTTGTACTGTAACAAGTTTTTCCTTGAATTACTCATACATTCAAATTTGGGCTTTGCTTTCTTTGAGTTTTTTATTGTGGCAGCTCACCTTTACCTTTCATCTGCTGCTGGCATACAACACATTACTTCAACATTGTAATCAAGAAATTACTATTGTCTTACACAATATGAAATAAACAACCACAAGCAAATATCTTCACAGCTGTTTCTGTAATGAAGAGAGAGAGAGAGAGACAAAAGAGCCATTTTGATTAGTACAGTTATTGCTTGTCCATTGCTTTATGTTGTAAATAGACATGGCATATTGGAGTTGGAGATAGAATGAAACAGGAAGGAGGTAAATAAGGCTAAATGGCTGTGATTCACATAAAAAATTGCTCAGTATTGATTGAATGAAAATAGTTGGGAGATGGACACAGTTATGTGCGGAGTTGCAACAACAATTGACTGTGGATGAACAGATGAAGAGATGTGTGGATGAAAGACAGAGACAAAGATGCAGAACCTAAACACAAAGGCCAGAAGAAGAACCATGGGCCATTAATTGACTGGAGGTTGAATGTACTGATTGCAGCCATTTGATCTCTTTGGAGAACTTTTGTTTGCTGGCCTGTTGCAAGGATGTAAAACTAATTTTAGAAAAATCAGACAGATTATTGGACAGGCTGATGGGAAGTAAGAGGCTAAAGTACACAGTCCAGGGAAAAACAGAAGCTCCAGGACCAGGAGACTGGTTAAAATTTGTTTTTACAACTGGCATTAGAGACCTCTCAGTGGATGGCATATAGTGTGTGAACGTTGTTGTACTGCAGAGAGGAGTGTGAGGTCAGACTGTAGCAGGTGGCCATTTACTGTATGTTGGAATTTACCCTATGTATGTAAGGAAACAATAGATGTGTAATGTGCCTAATGAGAGAACCATAGCAACCATCTCCACATTTGGTGTGACGTTTCTAAAATAACTATATGCTAAATGAGCGACACATTGACCACAGGTGCTGTGAAGGATGGAGGAGACCAGAAATTAAAAAAAAAGATGAGGAACAGAAAAGATGGAGAAAGAAGAGCAACAATCAGCAGTAAATCGACTGCTTTCCTCAATGAGGTCATCAGCAGGATAATCATGACCACACTGGTGATACCTACGGTGATTGCACGAGGCTATTCAACCAGTAAGTCACTCTACAATGGATTTAAAAAAAACACACACCAAACATTTTTTAAAGACAGGAAAATAACATCTCAATGTGTTGATTTTAATTAATATTATAAAGAAAGATACAGACTTGCACCCGTGGTCACTTGCGTGCGTTACGAACACGAACAATATGTTCATAAGGCATTGCTCCCATTGTCATCCACAAAAAATACATTCTTGGTCTAGGTTCCCCCAGCAGGTAAGTGAACTGGATTAGTTGATATTTAAGGAAAAGTGTAAATGTGAAGATGGACTAGAACTACAGTTGTAAGAAACATGCTAATTGATGATTAAGCTTTAAAATGCACATTGCTTTGAAATGGTGCCAGGTGAAAATTCAACTGATTCACTGATTTGTGCTCTCTGGTTTGATTTGTGTATCTAATGAAGAGGTGTACAGTCCAAAGACATGCAGTTTAGGTTGATTGGTGACTCTAATTTGCCCGTAGGCATGAGTGTGGGTGTGTGTGGTTGTCTGTCTCTGTCAGCCCTGTGATAGTCTGGCGACCTGTCCAGGGTGTACTCTGCCTATAGGCCAGTTTCAGCTGGGATTGGTGTTCAGGATAAATGATATAGATAATGGGTGGATGAAGAGGTGTAAAAATTTTAGGACTTAATGGACACATAAAGTACACAGGAGACAGTCTTGCACACCACTGGGGTCACCAATTGGACTACGTCTGATGCTTCATTAACTGCATAAACCATTTTAGCAGAGGGTGACTGAACAGCTTTTTAGCAAAAGCTACACGACAAGAATAAATGGCTTATGTGTTCACCTTTATGGTAGAAAGCGGCTAACCTCTGTCCAAAAGAAAGTACAAGAGGAAGCACTAAACTGATCAAAATAGAGTAGTGGGGTGAGCTGTTTACATGGCATAGTGTGTACCACAGAGGGGAACAATTCACCACTCTGCAGCCATTCAGGGAGTGGCTGCATAAGAATTGGCATCTGGCAGCGGCAGCATTGTCCACCTAATTTGCTTTTGTGTATCATTTCATTAAGGAGTTGTCAGAGTGAGTCTGTGACTGCAGATTGGTTCTGTCTAAGTGCTGAATACTCAGCACAGTGTGCTCTCTAAGATGACAAAGCAAGTGACGTGGAGATCTTGCACCGTGACTGAAAGAACGGAGATTTAGGTACAATGGCCATTGTACAGCGAGTACAAGGTGGGGTTGGTTGCTTCATAGACCATGTAGAGTGCACAGAGCCAATATTAGGGCAAAGCCTGGATGAAATTAGATAATCCTTTCTTGAAACAAGTCTGTTCTCTTTAGACACGTTCACTTGAAGTGAAGGTGAGAGGAAATTTTCTTAGGCCATTACTGGATTTTTCACTTCATTTAAGTACAGGAGTTAAGGATTGATATTTGTGTTGGGCTGCACCAATCTAGTTTAAAGAGGATGGCTTGCTTTTGAGCTTGGGAGAAACAATGCAACCATAAATGAAGTAGAAGCTGCCTAGGAATCGTATGTACACTATATTAGTATAACGATGACAAATCTGCCTGACATGCAGTATTGTGAGAGAGAGAAACCCAAGGCATGTGCTGTTGAGGTCAAGGGAAACCTAACTACTGATAATCAATAAGAAATCTTCACAGTGGGGGGTTTCAATCATGACATAAATCATGTGGAAAGCCCAGGGGGAAATAACATTTGGGTTCACACGCTTATTTGAATAAATTTGTTTATTTTTCTATAAAGATTTTAATGAATTCTATAAACATGAAATTATGGACTTTTGTATAATGGCTGATTTTAATGATCTTGGTGTATTTCTAATGATAAAGAACTATAGTGTGCATTGTGGTTTAAAGTTCTGTAGTCTATTTACTGAATCATGTGGACCAGTTTATTAAATTTTTCTGTGAACAAATTATAATATTGATATAACCCGATCATTACAGCTACAGGTAGAAATGTGCTATTGTGCACCAACTTCTTTCTTCGTTTTTCACGTCAACTGTAGATTTAAACGAGAGAGGCTCAATTTAAAGAAAACCCTGTGTATTTAAATAAAAATAAAAAACAGTAGTGTGAGTGCGTTTTTATGTAATATGAATAAAAATGTTGTCTAGGGCTGCAATCCATATCTCTTCCAGATAAAGTTGTAGGGGGTTGGTAAACAGACACGAGTTTGGGTCATTAAACAGTTTAAACGTATGTCATCCATCTAAATGTAGGAGTTTGTGATGCTCAAATTGTATTACAATTCCAAAATGAAAAATTACTGTACTCAACTCATGTGAAATAATTTCAGGCAAAATCATTTTAATAAAAGTATGGACAGTATAGTAATTGGGAATAGGCCAATTGTTGCCGGCCAAGCAAGACAGGTCAACTGGAATTGAGATAAATAATAATCGTAATTATGAATTTCATGTTATGGAAGCAAGTTTTAATTGTGGTTTGTAGCGAGCAAATCTTTTAAGGTTAGATGATTTCAATGCCAGTACAAGAAAGCACATATTTTGGCACATACACGTTACTAATACTACGGCTAAAACAAAGGCGCAGTAAGCAAAGGGGGAGTCAAGTAAAAGGTTCTGGTGAGTGGATAAATGAGCAGTTTTAAATCTAATTTGGAGGTGATATGGAAGACCTAAGACAAATTTTTCTGAGAAGCAGTGAGTTACAGTGGATTACCAATTAAAGACTAAAACAATGAAAGCACCAGGGTTTTTGCAAGCTGCCTGGAGTTTCTGGGCTAATTCTTGTGTGTCCACTTGGGAGGCTTCCTATGTCGCAAATTTCATTGCTAATAAACTGAGTTCTCATAGGTTTATTTTTGCTAATGGACCGGTTGGAATGCCAGAATAAGAAGTTGATGAATGAGTGGGCCAGAGCTGTGGATGGATAGGGCCCAAAGGAGGAGAGTTTGGCTCTCAACTCATGCTCCTTTTTACTTTGTTGTTTCTTCTTGAGTTGGATTCTTTTATGAAACTTTTCGAGTCTTGGTCTGACTACCTGTAAAATGCATTCTAGCTAAACCCAAGGATGCATGGTCCTGGGGGGTCGAGGTGTCCCTTGTTCAGGGACAGGTGGCTCGACTTCTCAAAGTTGGTGCTCTTTTGACTGAACATGTTATTCTTCTACAAAAGCATTTCTGATTGCAGAGCTAACATTTTACAGTTGACAAAGGCAGAACAATGCCAAGTATACTTTAAAAGCAATATTTAATCTAAGGATAAGGTTGATCATTTTCTATATTAACAGCATTTCAAACACTCCCCGTACAAAGACTAAAACCAACAATGATTTGCCTCTACTTCCAATCTTTCAGTCCTGGATTGTCTTATTTATCTGTGCCATAGACCTCCACTGTTGTTCAAAAACACACTGGGGAAGCACATCGCTGCTCTGGGTGACATGTTTCCTCATTACAAAACACCAGGCCCTGATATGTTTTTAAAATTTTGCCCCAAAGGCTCAGAATAGCCATAAATTTTTACAGTCTGAAGTCAGCAAGGTCTCTGGATATTCTTAACAAATATCAGGGTCTTGTGTTTCTTAATGAGGAAACGTCACTCAGTGCAGTGGTGTGTTTCCCTGATGTTTTGAATAATTTTTGAACAAAAATGGAGGTCTGTGACACAGACAAATAAAATAATCCAGGACTGAAGATTGACAGTCATTAACTGTGATAATCAGTGTTGTTTTTAGTCTCTGTATGGGGACTGTTGAAAATACTGTTAATATGGAAAATGACTGGCCTTATCCTTTAAGATGGCAACCTATAAGAAATGGTATGAATTGCCTGATAACACTTTGTTTCATCACATAGCCTTGGTAACACCAGGGTTGTAACAACAAGTAATATTTTCATAGTTGTCAGACTTGTGGGGATGTTCAGAGTAATGACAGGTGCCTCTAACATCTGTAATGTTCGTTCCCAAGGTGATGCGGGGCCTGACGTAAAGGAGCTGGTACAAAAGGACACTGAGTCATCTGCTAATGTATTAGCTCTGATCAACACATTCAGTGCGTACAACACCAGAGAAAAATACGTATGGGTGAAGGTGAAGGCACAGGTACATGAATGTGCAGGTCTGTGTTCTGTATGAGTGTGCAAGTGTGCGTCTGTGCTTGCACGGCTGAAATTGTCTGTTTAAGGGGAATAAGTGTAATCTCAGAAAACCAGTGGCATGGAACCCTGTCGGGCCATGCATGGCAGAAAAATACAGAGAGAGAAAAACCGAGAGCAAGACTGCAAGAATCACTGTCACTCACATGCTACAGCCAAATAAAAAGTATATGTGCATGTGTTTGTGTGAAAGATACAAAATATATTCTGTTCTATGCAAGAATATTTTTACATGAGGATTATTCTTTTTTTTTTTGTAAGCTTGACTTCAGAGGTGTAAAGTAACTAACTAAAGTAAGTAACTATTGTACATTTACTCAAGTACAAGTACTTGGTCTCTGGCAGGAAATTCACAAGTTACCCAATAGTATGTAAAGTACTTCAAAATATGAGCATATAAGGTAGTTAACATTAGCTCCATATTTCCCAGTGCTCACATTCTTGTGATGTACAATACTTCATCAGTAATTATACTCTAATAATATGATATACGTTAATGTGACCCAAGCCATTCCGCATGATGAGTACTATTTTATACCAATACTTTTGTGCTTTTACTTAAGTAACAATTTGAATGCAAGTTGTTTACTTGTAACAGAGTATTTTTAGACTGTGGTATTGCTACCTTTACCTAAGTAAACAATCTGAGTACTTCTTACACCACGGCTTGAGTGTGAGTCTGCATGCTCATGATTTATATGGATTTGGTGTCCCAATTCATATTATGATCCAAACTTCTGTCCTTTGTGGGAACAAAGGGGGGGGGTGGGCTTCTGTGCGTGCGTGCGTGCGTGCGTGCGCGTCTTAATGAAAACAAAGCTATGCTGCTGACTATGGCAGATTTCTGCTCCACTGCACAGGTTGAATTTTCAATTAAAGGGAGCTATGCTGGTACAGTGTATCAAAGACCTGCAGCACCTATCTGCCTTTCTGTAGGGCAGCAACGTGCACAAGCTCCCTGTATATGGAGCTGCCTCATGCCAGCCCAGCACAGACTTGCACTGATAAATAGAGATGGATTTGCTGTCAAGTGCAAATATTTACTAAGGAACAGGAGAACCCTCAGGTAGAAAGACAGAGAGAGATACAGAGGCAGAAGTGAGAGAGATGGGTCAGGTCTTTTTGAAGCTTGAATACACACACAAACATCTCTGAGCGCATTCTCCACAAATGTGTGACGCACATGCGTGTGTGTAATAAGCGTATATACATGCCAAAATTTCAGTCACTCCAAGATGTTCACTCTGTGCATGATAACATCTATTGCCTCAGTGACTCTGGGTCATTGGCACTGACTTCATAGTAAAGGATTGCCTTGAACTGCTGGTCCTCTCTCACCTTAAATCTGTCACTGAGTCGCTGTTAGAACCTCTAGAGGGCAAACTGCTCATTTGATGATGCAACAGCTTGGTCTATGTTACTGTATCATAACATAGCAGCTAGTTGTTGCTATAGTAATTTTTATATTTACAGAAAACAAAAAAATACAAATGTATTTAAATGTCCATATACAGCTTTTTCAAGTAATTACACACAAAATCATCTGTATGCTCCTGTAATTGTATTTTTTTTTCCATTCTGTGTTCAGCATAGGGGAGCAAAGTGCAGATGTTTCTTCCATTGTACATTTTTACCCTTCCTACATGCCAAGTGTCTACAAATAAATTCAACCGCCATTATAGTAGTCCTGGCTTACTGGACACAGGCTGGATAATGGTAATGAAGGTTCAATTGAATAAGCAGCACTTCATTAGGATGGATTCACTGGCTGTCACCTGTGCTATTTTTTGATCATAAGGTAGCAATATGGCTCCATAACAGTCATTACAGCCATGACTAATAATTTCCCTCCAATTACTGAACCGTGGACTTTGTCCTCAGCAAAGGCTGAACCATTGAATGTAGTTCGATATGTGAGATGTTCAGCACAAGGCCGCCCTCCCCTCTATTACAACAGGTACCAACGACTGCACCAGACTGCAGCAAAATGTCGTGTAGACAGCACAGTTGATGAGGATCACAACAGTGCCACAAAACAGGACGAGAGCATCACTGTTATCTTCCTGCCTCAACTTTACTAACTCAGCATGTCCCTCCCCTGATCTCATTATAAACATCTACTTGTGTTTATACCTAAATATAATTCTAATTCTTATTATGCAAGAACAAACATTATTTTAATGCTGCATAACAAAAAATACAGTATCTCCTTGATCCATATGTTCCTTGTCCCAAGAGAAATATTAAAATGTCTTTTTTAATGGCTGAACAGATTTTCTTCCTGCAATTACAGTCAGCCTAATAGAGAACATTATGTGTCTCTGGAAATTAGGATTGTTACTAGAATTCAAAGCCTCATCAAGCATTATTTTCTACAATACAGTATATTCATGTAGGATCAGGTGTCTGCGCATGACATGAAGGGTTTTTAATATTATTGCACCACTGATCAATCACCTGCAAACTCTACACACACTCCCACCTTTTTGACACCAGATGACAGAAGCCTGGTTTTTGTAAAAGCATATGCATTTTTGATGCTTTGACTGTTTTAATTACATATAGCTGGATGTTTTCTTCATACTTGTCATTTGATAGCAGTGAATACTGTCTCTTCATCAAATCCACTCATGCTCTTTTTTTTTTTTTTGGGTCCTGTCTTGTAAAACCGCCTTGTAATGTTAGCACATACACTTTGTATCACGTATTAGAATCAAATGAAAGTGATTATTGTTGGAGCACAGTCATCCAAGACTGTACACAGTATGCACTTGTGTTTAGTGCGTTTAATATGATGTACATACATATGATTATCGGATGAGATTGTGTATGGGTACTAGATGGTTTGTAAAACTTACAGGTATAAAGCCTATCTTACCTTTGTTGTGTCTGCTTGCCAGATGGTAGGCTCTGGATCTGTAATGTATGTGTGTGTGAGTGTAGATGCTGTCCAGATCCTGTCTCCAGGTGTCTGGGCTCAGGGATCTGAAAAGCTGCTCTACAGTGTCAAAAGCAGCTATGGTCCAGTCCAAGTCCTCGAGAGAGAAAGGAACCTGTGTGACCGCCGTTGAAACATGCCGTCCACCAGTGCCCTGTAAAAACAAAAATATAATTTATTTATTTGTCTATTCTAACTTAACAGTTTCTTAGTTTACAGCATTCCTATCTATAGCACATTGGGGCTAACACAGGTATTTGTGTGCTCTTTTTTAGTACAACATATCTATAAATATATTATATGACTAACTCTAACATAACCCTATTTCTTGGAAGAAGGTAGGAGATTTTTTTTTAAAATAAAAAAATCAATATCAATTATTTAAAGGATACAATCCTGATGATGAATTGACATTTCCTTTTACATAGTACAGTGCAGTTTAAAAAAAAAAGCATTCATTTCTTACATTCAGTGGTTAATCTGACTAAAAAAATGTCTGGTTCTGGCAATAATAGTTCTAACTGCAATGAAGGTCAAGCAAGTTCTAATTCATAAAGTGTGTATGTGTGTGCAGGTCTCACCAGCATGGGCAGAGTGACGGCCTCCCAGTTGGTGTTAGATGCAGGTAGAGGAGAGTCAAACTGTACAAATAATCAATCAATTGATCAGTTCAGCATACAGTGGATAAGGAGTCACACTGAAGAAAAGGAAAGATAATTAATGACAGTTACTTTCTGTTCCTTTTGATGTTGGTGCCCCTGTAGTTAAAAAAGCAGCTAGAGAATGTTTAGCTGAGGCCATAAAGTACTGTATATCCACACCGATGTAAATACAGTAGATTTATGTAAGACGATTCCTCTCTGTCATGTGGTGGCTTTGTAGGAATGTAGGGGGTCCTGTTGGGTGGCTGACTTGTCCTCCTCAAAAGCACATTTACATGTTACAGTTACTGCACACAGAGGCTTTTATGTTTACTCGGGTATTCTAAGTGGTGAGGTTAAGTAGGTATAGTAAAGGTTAAGGAGAGATCATGATAAGGCACAGAAACCCTGGCAGCCAAAGGCAAATGCCCGTTTATCGCTCCAGTGCTCTTACTTTTTTTACTTTTCAAACGGGAAACAAGTATTCACGTGTACTGTGATGTAAGGTCATCCAGGAAATGTAGGTGTCCATCTGTCTAACTGATGGACTGTTACATCAGCAGTAGCCAAGAACAGTTTCCACTTTCCAAGCTGGTCACAACAGGCCTTTGTGTGAGTCAAAAAAATCTGACTCAGATTAAAGCACATTTGGGTGATAAACACTCATTAGATCGACACATTTGGCACATGCATGCACATTCTTTGTCTCTCTCTCTCTCTCTCTCTCTCTCTCTCTCTCTCTCACTCTCTCACACACACACACACACACACACACACACACACACAAAAACAAACTCTCACTTGCTATTGAATCCCTGTCCTTGAAGAGTCTTAAATACCAGCTCCAGTCAATGTGGAACAGTAAATCTGTCTCAACCACACTTCAAAGACTGAGTGGCCTCACATCGTCTTGGTGTGTATGTGTGTGTGTGTGCAGGTATTTGTATGGCTACAAACTGTGAGGACTAGTTTGACTTTTATACCATGGATATTTGGACATTTTGTCAAAGTGCCCTCACTTCTTCACACCCCTTCAAAGGGTAGAGGGTATTATTACAGTAGGTTTATGTTAGGCTTAGG
>NW_018128109.1:571668-584251 GCF_001952655.1 Monopterus albus | reverse complement strand
ATAAAAACGTGTCTGTGTGTGGGAATATGATCGTATTGACATCAGTGTTGAGGTTTTTGTTGAACATATTCTCACATTTTCCCTTTGGATAAATTACTCGTACACATAAACACACACCCAAACCAGCTGTAAATGAGGTCAGAAGGTTTCCTGTGAGTGTGTATGGGTGTATACATGTTTATAGATTCCTAGTCTAATTTCCTTTTAAGGTTAAATGCTTCATGTCAAGAACATCTGGGCCACTTAGTCAGAAAAAGGATTTTACAGAAGGAATATGTAGACTGAAAATATGTTTCTATTATTGTTATGCGTTCTTTTTGAATGAAATATGAATATGCAATGTACTGTATATATTTGTTAAAAATAGACCTCAGTAGAAAACAGATTAAACCTCAGTGTAGGTTAGGTTTAGGTTTAGACATAGGATATACAGATTGCTTCCGTGCCTGGTCAGTTTTCATAAATGAACCACACCAAATGAGTCTGACAGGAACTGAGCAGAGGAGACTGTCCTCCTGTAAAATACAACAGTATACATCCTTTGTTCCAGCGGGTTATTACAACGAAATGTTACATGTTATAGTTTGTCAGCATCTAGCAAGCGTATTAATTGTGACACGAAGAAAGGACTAAGTAACATGAGACTTTATATAGAGGCGCAAGGTGCGTGTTAGGAGGAGGTTGGGGTGGATGGATAGGGACACGAAACGCAGGACTTTCCCTCGAGGGAGAGCCAAGATCAGTTTCACTGTGTGGCTTGTGTTTTTGTTCCTAAACATTGTGGTTTTGTTCCTAAAACTAACCAAGTAACTTGTGTGATTAATCAAGCATTTTGCGTGGCAAATGTATTGAAACGATACAGTTTCATAATCATAACATTATATTTATGACAGTTTCTAAGAGTTCCAGTAGCTTGCTGCTAGCTAGCCATGTGTCTGTTTCCAGGATGACATACAGTAGGTCCATAAAGCTTGGTAGTGTGACAAGTTGTTGCAATTCCTCCTGTGACAGTAGGAGCACTATTTAATTAGATGCCCTTATGGGTAGTATGAGAAGTCTGGAGGACTTGTTGGAACAAAAACCCATTTAATTTTCTTCAAAATTGGTTTGACAGTTTTTACACTAACCTCAGTGAACCAAACGGGTAACTGCACCACAGTTTGTTTGAATCAAATAAAAGGCTCAGGTGTAAGAGCACCCAACGGAGGTAATAAACCACAGATTTACTGATTAAAATTTTGTTATACAACAATATAATCATGAAACCTAACATTTCTGCATTTTGGATTTTTGTGGTGTCTCAAACTTTAGAACTGGCAGAAGATGTAGATTAAAGCCTCTGCAAATGTCATGTGGTAATGTTAAGAAATGGAGCTTGTAAAATGTGGCGGTTACATCTGCATCTCCAGCTTCAAATATAAAAAGTAGTCAACAGGACATACAAGGATCTTTTTCATTGTAGGTGGGCTGTCTTTGAATATACTTTTTCTTCACTTTGTGAAGGTGAAAGTAATATTTTGAGCAATACTGCCTTATTCACTGGTGGTGAAGGAACAAATTTCTATTTACAGTAGCAGTCTAGTGGTGGGGACACTGGGAAGCTGCCCTTTTCAACCTCCATTTTGTACAGTTGGGCACTAGAGCATCTGAGGATTAAGTGTGTGTGGTAGATGGTAAGGAAGGCAAGAGCAGTTCCCTGTCGACCAGTCATCATGCTTATAGCCAGAGAAGTTTGTATATTAATCACAGTGGCTACATTTATGCTGCCTCATCCATGTCTGAGTCTAGGCTAATTTTCAAGGTAATGCCATGAAAATGCTTCTTTTCATGCTGTACTGTGGCTTTTCTTGTAGTTTACTATGATAATCATGCTCTTCATCTGCAGTATATTATTGTAAATGTATCGGTTTTGACATGGTCTCTTGGTGACTGACATTAAAACTGTAGTGATGTTGAGACTAAGACTTCCATACAAAATTTGGACACACTTTCCCATTGAATAGACTGAGAAAGTGTGCCCAAATCATTGGCTGGTAGTGAATATACTGTATTATCAAATTTACTTTTATATCAATACCTGCACTTGGGTTAGAAACACACACAGCACAACAAAAAACATAAGTGAAGCCAACATATTGTGAATATGGTGCAATCTTTTTTTTTTTTTTTTCAGTAGCGACCGGAAGTGGAGTGAGAGCATTGGGCCGCCATTCAAAGCTGTCAAATCAACTAAAATACACCTCTTTATATATATCGTGAAATAACTTAATAAAAACAAACTTGCAAAGAAAAATGACCAATTGTAAACACATCAGCATGATAATATCTACCAAAAACCAAAGAAGTGACCTCTAGAAAAAAAAAAAGTATTTGATTTATACTTTGTGTTTTTAGTGTGGCTCATCTTTGCTTTTTTGAAATGTAGTTATCCAAAGACGCAAAGTGGTTAAAGCTAAAGAAAGATCACTGACATTGCAGCAATGTGGTGGCCCAGGCAGAGATCAGACTGATTTGGCCAAAGTGATGACAGGTGTAAAACGGTGACATGCAGATTTGAAACATGGTGGGAGTTTAGTTCTAAAATAGTTCTGTTTTGGTCTTTATTCATCTCTCTTCCCAGTACACCTCAATGTGACTCCACTCTTCTTTTTCGCTCTCTTACACTGACACTGTTTTACTTTCTCTTCTCTTTGATCTAGTCCAACTCCCTCCACTATATTTCTAACTACCTAACAACTGCTTCTCTGTCTCTCTCAGTTCAGGTTGTTTTAGTCATTAGCTGGCATGCTGATACCATCTGAGACACCTGTTCTCTCCTTCCAGCGCTGCTTCTCCTCGTTTTCTTTCTTCCTCACTCTGACTCCTTTTCTCTCTCTGCCTCTCCTCCTCCTCCCTCTTATCTGTTCGACAGGTCTGGGGAGAACAAATTAGACCTGCTAAATTAAGCCACACACACAGAGCCTCAGTCTACCTGAAGGGAAGCTGTGTGTGTGAGAAAGATGGAAAGGCACAAGTGCACGTTCAAGGGAGCTGATCGAATAAGGTCTGCCTCTAGAATTGGGTTTTGTTTTAAATGTACAGACTGGTGACTGTTTGACCAGAGGAGGAATAACAAACAGAGCAGGAAGGAAGACAAAAGTAGCAGGTGTCTGAGAAAGAGAGATAAGGGTGTTGTTTGTGGTTTATGCAGTCATGGAGAGTAAGTAGGTACATTTAGTCAAGTACTGGGCTATATTTAGAGGCGCGTTTACTTTTTTGTCATTATGTTCTGTTGAACGTGAACCTCCCTAGTACTTTTGGTTGGGGTAGTTACAGTAAGTGCTCACACAGTTTACGTCTGCCAGATGTGCCTGCTGCCTTCACATCATTTACCATGTTTGAGAGTTGCCAGCCTACGGCTGGACACACAGATTTTTTTATGGTGTGGGGCTTTGAGGTTGTCTGCATTTCTGCAGTCACAGTGATTTTATTTGCATTTAATACAGATGCCACTTCAGTCATGATGTTTTATATCAGATAGAAATAATCTGAATTAGCTATTGTGAGTTACATCTGTTAGTTGATGTTTTGTGTAGCTTCAAATGCTTTGCACAGTACATCACATACATATGGGAAATAACAATTCTACTTTACTGTACCTTTAACAAACCAACACTACCTTACTACTACTACTACTAGTAATAACAATAACACTAATAATGTTAGAAAGCCCAAAGTGAAACCAGAATTTCTGTGTTCTGGAATGAAGAAAACCCTATTCAAAATCCTATTGAGGTTACTAATCTGTCTAATAACTAAAAATCCAGCCTTGGAACACAGCTGTTTTCAATAGTACAGTATTGTTCAAAATAATAGCAGTACAATGTGACTAACCAGAATAATCCAGGTTTTTAGTATATTTTTTATTGCTACATGGCAAACAAGTTACCAGTAGGTGCAGTAGATTCTCAGAAAGCAAACAAGACCCAGCATTCATGATATGCACGCTCTTAAGGCTGTGCAATTGGGCAATTAGTTGAAAGGGGTGTGTTCAAAAAAATAGCAGTGTCTGCCGTTGACTGTACAAACACAAAACTATGTTGTACAAACGTTTTTGTTTCTAGGATTTAGCAATCCTGTGAATCACTAAACTAATATTTAGTTGTATGACCGGGCTTTAATCATTTTACAGAAGCCCAAGCTCATGGTGGCTGAAGTGTCACCAGCTGATGCTGTTTGAGATATGAAATGGCTGTAACTGTAACACATCAGCTTACATTTTGTACAGCTTAATAATTTGAGAGAGGCGCGACTAATATCAAACACACACTTAACAAGCCAGGAACAATTTATTACCTGGTGGAATTCAAAAACTATTTAATGAAAGGGAAGGGGGATATAATTTAAGGGGTCAGTTAAATTTAAAAATTCATGCTATACGTACAACCAAAAAAAGATTTTGTATTTCCATAAGTGGGGTAAAACTATGGAATAATTTAAGTGTGGACATAAAAAATAGTAATAGAATTGACGAGTTTAAACATAAATATAAAGGTATGTGTCAATCAAGATACATGCAAGAACAGGTTTAATGATTAATTAGATGGAACATTGTGGGTGTGGTGTATGAATGTTAACACTCTGTAATAATTCTTTAGTATATTACTTGTGTGGTGTAGAAGAGAATTATTTAAGAATGTAAGTTATATTTTTTTAGTATATTACTTGTGTGGTGTAGAAGAGAATTATTTACTGCTTGCAAACCAATGATGGTAAGATGATGTCATGGGGTAGGACTGGATAAGTCTGACTTCTTCCTACTCCATTCAAGCATGTACTAGGTATAAGCAAATTGATATTGGATTAGCATTTGTTGGATATGTGTAAAATTATGTGTGTTGACATATCAACTCTCTTTACATGCTTGAAAGAATAAATCAAATCAAATCAAATCAAAACATTATGCTACTTGAACTGCTAAAGTCCTGAAGGGTCTAGTAAATAACAGTGATGTATAATATGTGTTACCGTCATGCTGCGAAGTGACCACGGGAACTATAGTTTTCTGATTCAAAAAGTAAAATAAAATAACTGTTAAAATCACAAAAGTAATGGTCAGTGGCTTGTTTTAGAACATGACAAAAATCCCAAGGAACGCCCTTAGTTTTCTTACAGTATCTGAAGAAAAAATGCCAAATGAGAGATTACAGAGTCACTGAAGCTAGTGTAACAGAGGCTAACCAGCTGTGACTACATGACTTCAGCTCGCTATCTCTAACTGTTGTGTACTTTTATGTTGGATGGTAATGTCTCTGTACCTTTAGTTAAGAAAAGCATGGAAACACCTTTACTTATAATTGAGTGTGTTTCCATTGTGATAACAAGTATTGCCTGTGTTGCTAAATCCTGATACAAGTTATTTCCTCTGTGGTATTGGTGTTGTAATAAAAACACATCTGTGAGCTGCACAATTGCACTTAGTGATGCTTCTTTATTAGGATGAACACTGGGCACTTTATTTTAGTCTAAGCCAGTCTCTCATACACTAAGTAACAAATCAAATATTGGCTAGCATAACGAATATGTATTAATTCACAGCTTAAAAACACTCCCCAACAAGCGCACTCTTACTCCACGTTGGTTGGCATTTGCTAAAAACTGCAGTGCCCAGTTGTTTTACAAAATTTCTGAAAATTAATTATTTCTACCTACATTCAATGGGCTCTGAACTACATGAAGGGTAGCAAGGTTAGGGTGTTGGTTGGTCTTGGTCTCGTCATGAGATTTGTGGCCAATAGTATATTTAATAATGACAGTCTTATTTTTTCAGTAAAAAGTTCTCAGTCCTTCTGTTTCTTCTGAAAAATGAAGGCTTGTCAGCAAATCTCTCTCTCTGTCCAAACTCTCTACATCATTTCTTTTCCTTTACTCTGTGTTCATATCACTTTGTTCCCCTTTGATAATAAGCCATGGCACAAGTTCAACCCTGTCTGTGATGCTGTTTCTCTTTCTCTCTCTTCTCTGAACTCAAAGAAGTGACAGCCAGGGAACATGTTTAAATGCCTCTGTCTCACCACTGTTCTCTCTCCGTTCCCCTTCCCCTCTGATTATAGGGCGGGAGAACATCTTCAAATCCAAGTCCCGTTTCATTCTTCCTCTTCCTGACAGAATGACAGAGCTAATCTTCCTATCCGTTAGTTTGACAGCCTCTAGGAGGACACTTTCTCATCCCCCGTCTCTCCTGCTCTCCTTGCCCTAGCCTCCCATCTCTCCTCTACTGTCGAGTGGACGTGTGAAAGAAGCACAGTTGGCTAATACACTTTGGCATTTTACTGACAGGGTTACTAGATCTTCCCTCTCCTTTCCTCCATCATCTGTTTATAGTGCCTATAAAAAGTATTCACCCACTTGGATGTTTTACCCTTTTATGGATTTTATAATTCAGTCAAGGTCAATATAATTTGGCTTTTTTTGACAAAAAAAAATTACCAAAAAAAACTCTTTAATGTCAAAGTGAAAATGGGTTCAAATTGTATTGACCATGGTTGATTTATAAAATCAATAAAAGGGTAAAACATCCAAGGGGGTGAATACTTTTTATAGGCACTGTATCTCCACATCATCTCTCTCCTTTATTGTCAGGTGGAAGTAAAACGGTGAAAGAAGCATTTTACCTGGAGCATTGCTGTGGTAGAAAACAAAATGTTAAGCTGTGCCCCATATAACGGCTCATGATTAATCTTCAGATGTTTCTCTGTGTGTGTGTGTGTCTCACCAGCAGAGAGTAGTAGACTTTGAATCCCGGCTTTGCTACGAAGTAATCATCAGACTTGAAGGTGACTCTGAGCATGTTAGATTTGGAGTTGAGACTAGGCGGAGCTTTTTGCCCGCACCAGCGGCCCCAAATTATAGTGCTGGTCTCTGATTGGTCTTCCACTTCAACAAAGTCGTACCTGGAGTGAGAGAGAGGGAGGTAATTTCCCTCTGAGCTGTAGTGAAGTGGAAGTAAAAGTGACATAAAATGGACATACTTCACTAAAGTACAAGAACCTCAAAACTGTACTTAAATACAGTATGTGAGTAAATGCACTTAGTTATTTTCTACCTTTGGTGTTCACTCACTGTGTTTTATTTTAGTGCTAAACCCAAAGTACAGTTACGCTTCATGTGAAGGTCTTTCTCTTTAGCCAAATTAACATTTTGACCTGATGATTGTGCTAGTGGAAAACTCAAGACATCACTATAATCAATAGGGTACATCATAAGGCTTCATCCTCCTGTGGATTGTTACTGTCTGTGTGAAACTGGTAATGTAGATTGAACAGCTGATTGACAGAACAATATTAGCTTCCCTAGAGCCATGCTAAATAGAAACCACTTTGTAATAAACTGTGATTTGCCTTTAGGAGTACTGTGTACATTTGGCTACGCCTGAGCACAAGTTAGACACTTCAGCTCTGGGGATCAACCTGTTACAAGACAATGATTCTGTAACCACCACGCCATCCTGCCCAAGTACTCGTCAGTTAGTGTTTTGTGAGGAAAATTTGGAATAACTTGAACTAAATGTTCTATCAGTGCCTGAGCCAGTTAATGAGCCCTTCTACAGTATCGACCCCACACACACACACACACACACACACACACAGTCAATCTGACAAACAAGATATGAAGCATTGGGCAAAGCTCATTTTCCCCTCCTTTTCTGATCTCCTACACCCCACCCCAGCTGCTCCCCCTTGTCTTTTCAGCACTTACAAAGACAGCTGACTTGCATATAGGGATTAAAAAGTCTATTTTCTCCCCTCAGCACTCAAGGAGAAACTTCTTATATTTCTTGCCAAGAAGAAAGCAAACTAGCTAGCTATCCATCCCTCTCTGATTCCACCCCCTACGTTTTTATATTCTCTTCTCTCACATCTTTCACTTTATTTTTCATGTGTATTATCAAACCTGTTTCACATATTGTACAGTTGTATACCATTTCACTTTATAATTTTTCTTCTCCCTTTTGTCACTCCAAACCATCATCTGACTTTTCTCCTTTGCAGCAGCTGGTAATTCCTCTTGGTACCTTCCTCTATTCACGTATTGTCTTTCTGTTCTTTTGTCTTTTTTCCTCCTAAAGGCACTTTGTGTTATCCGGCTTACTCGCGTCAATCTTCTGCTCTCATTCTCTCCACTCCCTCAGTTTTTTTTTTCGTCCCTTTATGTTTGATGTTTTACCTGCACACTCCATTCTCAGTCTCCTCCAGGCCGAAGTGTCCGTCAAACTCCAGGTGAATGCGGCTCCGTGGTGGTGACAGCAGTTTCCATGACAACAGCACGTTGCGAGGGTAAGCGTTGGGGTAGCGTGGGCTGTGGATGACTCCACCCACTGGTGTTACTGTGATGTTTTCCTCTTTGCAGTACAAGTCTGTGGTGAGGCGATTGCTGTGTGTTAGTGGTTACAACTAATCAGTTATTTAGCCCAGTTGTAAATAAACACAGGCTATGCAACTTGTTCACACACAAAATGCAAATATACATGCAAAAATGACACGTAAGCATTTTATAGACATTGACACTGGCAGAAAAGATAGAAAAGCAAACAATACAGATGTCAATTTAATAATGACATGACCTCAGCAAAGGCAGGTACTTTAAATGCATCCATCCATTATCTGTGCTGCTTATTCCTAAACAGAGTTGAGAGGGGGCTGGAGCCAATCCCAGCTAGCATTGGGCGGGAGGTGGGGTACACACGGGGTAACAATCTGGATGAAATTTTTGTCTGGTGATAGACATTGCCACCCTACTACCTATGTTTGTTAAATTTCAAATGATTTTGATAACTTCTGACAGAGATAAGAATTTTAAAAATGTCGCCTTTTGTTAAAGACAAGGACTTTTGTGACCTTTTGACCTTTTCATCACATTTTAGGGTTGGTCCCCACCAATGGATGTATCAAGTATGCTGATGATCCATCCAGCCATTTGTCCATAATCCAGCTAAACAACACACACACACACACACACAGAGGTAATAAAACTGGAGCTATTAGCTATCATGGCTTCTGATAATTACCTTTATTTCTTTACTGACTAATTCTATAAACCTGAATGGTACTGTCTAATGACTGAGGTATAATAATTGCTGGTACTGTCAGTACCGATGGATATCATGATCACACTCGGTGAATACTTCATCTTGATTAATCAACTCGATCATGTTTTCAACTTGCAGCATAATTTAAGTGGCCTTAATGTTTTTTTGCTGATCTCCTGAATATTACTCAGTTTTCTTGCACACACACGTACACACACACACACACACACACACACCACTAAGGTTAGGCTGTGTGCTGAAGTAGGCTGTTTTTTCTGAGGGGTGTGTGTTTTTTGTGAAAGAGCTGAATGCATAATAAAGGTACCACCACCGGACGCACTCCAGGGAGATGATGAAGCTTTGGCCTTCCTCACCACCTCTTCAGTGCAAACGTCACATAATTCCTCCTCCTGTACAAACCTATATTTTCCTCTCTCCCTTTCTCTGTGTGCCTCTTCTCTGCTTCCGTCAGTGATTCTGTCTCATCTGCCATTCAGTGTTTTTTGGATGTCTCTCCTTCTGCTAATTCTGGTTGCAGCAATTAGCACTGTCTGTGTGTGTCTGTTTATGTGAGAGTGTGTGTACTTCCTGATATGAGCATTTGTGGTTGTGTTAATGTTTTTGTGTAAATATCTGTGAGCGTGTGAAGGGGATGAGTTGGTTTGTAATGCTATTTTTCCAGTCTGCTGATCAGAAGGCTGACTGTGTAGGTCAACTCAGTCATAGAAATGCTTATCTGTCAGGGACTTTCACCCACTAAGGTCTCTGGGGAACCAACCTCAAAGTGTGTATGTGAGCTTGTGTGTCTGTCAGTATTCCATAGTGAAATATGTGTTACTGTATATGTGACTATTACGTTTGTATGCATTTAAAAGTATAAATTTGTCACAAAAAACATTGTAAATGTGTTTCTTTTCTATCAGTGTATATAAAGGCAACTTCACCTTGGTACCGCTTTCTAAGGCACCTATAAAGTGTGAAGTCGTCTGTTTCATGGCTCCAACCAGGAAATAGTCGAGCACAAAACCACCTGTAAAATCCACAACTTGCTATTTTGACACTTCAACTTCAAAGTACAAATTACTAGTAAGCTTTAAAGGTGCTAGTGGGCATTTATTTTAGGTTAGAACAGAACCAGGCCAGCTGTGTATTATCATTATGCTATGCTAAGCTAATTGGCATCTTCATATTTAACAAACAGATATGAGTTTGGTAATAATATTCTCATTGTGTAATTCTCAAAATGGTAAGCTATTGCTTTAGTCTTTACCTGTGTCCCTTCATACTGGCTCCTCTATAATGTGGCCATCTTTATATCCTGACATTTATGTCACACACCTAGTGAAAAACAAAGCCATAAAAAGTTCATATGTCCTACTACAATGTGAATTTGTAAAGTCTAGTGCAGTACAACAACTGTTCAAGACCCCCAGTTTTACTATGGACGCTTTGGTGGGTAAAACTTCTTTGCCTAGCAAAAACCTAGATTGATGCCTGGTTTGCTGATCCTGACCTCTGACCTGCCCGGATAGGGGCAACTTTCCCTAACTAAATTCATAATAATCATCAGTTTCTTTGTCATAGTGTAACTGCAGCAAAGCAACTACATTTTTATTCTTGCGTCTGCTGCATGTATAGTGGCATGGTCAACGCACAGGAATGGGGTAGAAAACACCCCCAATGAACCGGAGCTTATGAGACAACATGAAGGCGGGTTTTGAGCTTAAAAATGCCAGTAAAATGCACGTACTGTATGTATGAATGCACGTACTGTATACTGTAACATGAATTAACATTTACCTGTTTATCCATGCACAAAGGTGTGAGTGTGTCTGTGTAAGTGAGGAGAGTGTGCTAGAGACAAAACATTAAGTCAAAGGAAGACAGTAAAATAAGAAGATATGCAAATATGCTCAGAAAGCTCCTTTTGGATGCTGTTCCTCACTCATGCTATTGACCTTACTATAAATCATGCATTGATGTCAATGACACTATTGCAAATTAATGCAAATGATGCAATAATAAGAAAGAGGTTATTGTTAAAAATCTAGCCCAGAGAATGGTGGAAACTGGCAGCTACATTATGTCAGTCTGCTTTGCAAATACATGTACGGATGAGATTTGGAATGAAGTGCTGAAGTGGAATTGGCACCGAGGAGAATCGTGAGGAATTCAGCATGTTGGGGGTACCCTAGGATATACAGTGCAGTTCAGAAATACTAAGACAGGAACACATTTTGGTTTTTATGTTTAGCTCTGTACTATAGCACACTGTACTCAAGGTGAAACAGCAACTATAGTGACTTAGCTCTTATGGTCTTTTAAGAATTCCATGTTTATAGAAGATAAATAGTGTCAGAAATGTAGATTTTCTATACATAGGATATTTACTGATCTGATCTGATATGGATGTTTACAATCTAAAGTCAAAGCTGAAAGTCAGGTGGTGTTTAGGGCTGTCTCGGGTGTGTGTGGGGGGGATACAGTATAGAATACAGTATAGCCCTTTTCAGATATGAGATGGGTAACATTTCTACTTCCTCAGTCTTCCTCCACCATTAACATAATAAATACATTGGCACTGTATCCAGATCTGATCTGTAAATGGTAACTATCACTGCTACTCTGATGAAAATCATTCTCGCTGCATCAAACTGAAGCAGTTTTTTTCTGGCTGACTGGTGTTTCATTAATACTTTTTAAAAGCTTTTTCATTAAATAGTGGGAATTACAGTTGCATTTCTTTTGATTAAGAAAAATCCATATGGGTTACAATATGGACAGAAATCCATGGTGCAGCTGGGAATGATTCAGATTTTTTTACAGTAGTGGGCTCAGTGGGATGGTGCAGGTGCTCCAGTAGTAATGGTTGGAAATCCTGGGGAGGCAAAGTGTTGGACTGAATAAACAGTCACAGCCATTTCTCATCATGAATAAATAGCGAGTCTACTATTTCACTCAACTAAGTTAAGACTGCCTAACATCTCATCAAAGCCACAAAATCATTACTATAAGATCCAGCATAACGCAGTCACATAACATTTATCTCTTCCAAACTTGTCAGAAAGTTAATATTCTGCAGTCTCAGGGAATAAGATGATGTCAGTGGTGCTGATTATATCACTGACAGTCTGACTCACACTGCTAGATTTAAACACACATATGCGCCTTGCCTGACATTGGCAATTAAGCTTTCAGACTCCAAAGCTGACACTTACATAATCGTGACAATGTTGCTGCGTGACTGAGTTTGTGTATGTTTTTTGGGGGGGGCGGGCGGCTATCGGAGTGTGTTTATGGATGTGTTAGGATCCAAGAAAAAGTTCTTGATTGTATGTGTGTGTTTGCATATCTGCCAGGATGTATGTGGGTAAGTTCTCACTAATTAAACTTGGCTCTCCACCTCCAGTACCGGGGTGTGATGTTCTTTGTGGCTTTCAGATCTATTTCTGATCCAAGTGCCAATCACACTCTAATCCCCCAGCAGCCACTGTGCATCAGAAACCAAGAAATAGC
>NW_018128109.1:562398-571658 GCF_001952655.1 Monopterus albus | reverse complement strand
AGAAAAGCACTGATGATGAAGAGAAGATATTAAACTTTACATGTCTCTTTTAATTAAGTCGGTTTGGTGAAGTCACAGGTATGCTACACTTTCCTACTACTGAACGTCACCCCTTTTTAATCCAAGTGTGTATTCTGTAAAAACTGTTCTTGAGTATCAGTTTACACATGATACATTGTCCCACAGGACTTTACCTACAGTGTAACGATGCAGCCACATTTCCTACATCTTGCCAACCCCTGTCTAACATAGCCTGTCTGACCTGCATCTCAAAATGAATTTTCTTAAGCCCCAACACTAGCTAACAGGTCACACATAATACATTAAGTTTCAGTTGTGTAAAACTCCCCACAGAAATGTGTTGCTGCTGTTGTCATTCTTAGTAGCGTTCTCAGTTGCTATCTGTGTTTTAAACTGTTGTGGATTAGGACTCGGTGTGCTTTGAGTTTATGAAATTATAGTGTTACAAAATCCAGTCTTACCTTGCATCACTAAGAGGATTGGTACCGCTATTACTAAATACCCTGCAACTGCAGTACTGTTTAGTATAAAGCTGGTTAGCTTATCTTAGAACTACGACTGGAAAAAAGGGGAAAAAACAAGCCTGGATCTGTCCCAAGACAACAAAATTCACCTATCAGCACTTCTAAAGTTCATTAATTAGTACCTTATATCACATTTGTTTGTGTTTGTACTTAAGTAGAACTTCATTTGTCACTGTGTGCTGGATCATTTCTTGGCTTGGCTGGGACCAGTAACTTTTGGAAAACTCTGCTGGTCAGTTACTGACTCAATCACAGGGTCAGTAAATATTGGCTGAATATTTAGTGATGGTGTTAATGAGCCAACTTGGCTTTGGCTTGAACCAAACCTATAATATAAGGAAATATAAGGCATAAATAAGTAAATGAAATTACTATAAGTAATAAATTAAATTACTATAAGGAGGTAGATCTGTCATCTAACCAGAAGCTCAGTGGTTTGAGTCCCATTCTCCCCAGTCAATGTGCTGAAGTGTCCTTGGGCAAGACACTGAACCCCAAGTTGCTCCCTATGGCCAGGTCGGCACCTTGCAGGGAGAGCATCGGTGTGTGTGTGTGTGTGTGTGTGTGTGTGAGAGCAGATGGCCGCCTTGGTTTTGTCCCAGAGATGAATTCCTGGTGTGTGTATAACATAATTGGGCAATAAAAGTGATCATCATTATCATATCAGCAATAATAAATAATAATTATTATTGTTACAGATCCATTTGCTGACTTTTGCTGGGTTGTTTATTCTCCTGTGTTTAGCAGCAGTTTTGCTGCTGTTTAACACTGAGTGTCAATATGTGTACATGTGCTGATTTGTGTCTGAATGTGTGTATGTGTGTGTGTGTGCTCCCGTTAGTGTTATTTGTATACAGTGGGTTTGTATGTGCACAGCTGTTTGCCACTGTTTATGAGTCTGTGTTTGTGTGCATGCATGTGTGTTTTGGCCATTGGTGGGGTGGGAGCTGTACTTGCACCCTGAGAGTATTTTCACCCAAAAGAAATGACCAAAGGGTCTTCATCAGGCCAAATGTTAGCCCAGGGTCTGTGTGCATGTGTGTGCATTATTGTGGTGCTTTTCAAAGCCTGTGATTGGCTCAATTCCTTTGCTACTCTCTCATGACAAATCAGCTTAAAATATTCTCCCTTGTTTCTCAGTCACACTCACATGAGCATAGAGGCATGAAAAAGACAAACGCACACTCACCCTAGGGATGGACATACCGAGGGGTGTCAGCTTTGGTCAGCAACGGTTCACTCCACATCTCTCCTCCACTTCCTCATATTCCTCCATCATGCACCATCTTATCTACCTCTGTTCCTCTCTTGTTCTGACCTCAACAGTAACACTGAATGCTCACATTTTAAATATATCAAATACACAGGACCCAAGCCAAGCCTGGGGTAATTCCCTGAAGATGGTCAGAAACATAGCCTGACACTGACTACTGTACTGCATCTCTTTCTTCCTCTGTCTGATACCAGACTTTTTTCTTTCAGATTAGTGTTGCCCTAACTTTGTTGCTAAAACCAATTAACTTCCATCACTTTCTTCTATGCAAAAACTTTGCATCTTATTTTGCAGTCAGTGTTAAAGTGTGGGGAATTGGGATGCTGAAGTGGAGCAATGGTGTGGAGAGGAAGGCGGAACATAGAAAGGGCTGAGAGACAGCAGGAACATCTGTTGTTCTCTAGTCTAACAAAATAATGATCAAGGAGGAGACTGCGTGTTTAAAGGAAGGGTGAGTGCGAGTATCAGGTGCATTTGGCAGGCCTTGTGCTATAGGCATTCACCTGACATTTACATACAGTATACAGTATGCTGAGGTAGCTGGGGTGTACACTAACAGGAATTATACTGAGCAGCAGGTCTAAATATAATTACAGAAAAGAACACACTACATGCGTCACGTCCCTTCAGTTGGACGCAACAGCAAAGTGTATAGAACCGTCGACAAGATGCATCCAAGTGGAAATAGAATGTTACTCTTCCTGTAATTAATTATGTTAAAACTTTAACAGAGCCTAGAAAAGTGAGCTTTATTTTGTGACGTCTTCACAATGCAAAGTTGTGGGCCAGGTGGGAACCTGTGGGCGACACCAGCTGGGGAAAAGACTAATCCACATAGGCCGTGGGCAAGCTAGAAATTTTTTTGGCTCATGGCCAGGCGAACACTTTTCATTCAAGTGAGTGGGTGCCAGTTCCCGTAATGCATCCATACAAGCTTAACTGTACAAAAGGGTTTTGAATGTTGTAAAGAAACAGATGGTTGAAATCGCTAATGGTACCTGAACAGTGCTTTGTGGGCTTATTCGTATGCTACACACAGATATAACGCTCCAGTAATATCATCATAGTTTAAACTTCTTTACACAATAATGGAAAATTTCAAGTTTTAGTTTGGCTTTAAAATGTATTTATTTATAACCTTTGAAATCCATGTGCTATAATCTATTGTCACTTGCCAGACTGTGCAGTATATAAAGATTATTCTTGGAACATCTGCTTAGAAACATCTTGGTTGCTTGGTAACATTGTATTATGAAACTTTTTATTTTGAAGCTTGTGGAAGATACTGGCGTCTCAGTGGCTGAATAGATATCAATGACTCACACACTGCCTGGAATCCACCATACACCTTCATCCATATATATGATTGCACACAATCAAATAAAACCAAGTGCTAACATATACATGTAATATGTGCACACACTCTGGAGTGTCCTCCTCCATTTCTGTTGTTTTGCTTCTTCATGCAATAAACCTGTAGTATATACTTTACAGTATCAGGCAGAGATCCAACCACCCATTCTGTCCAATTTCTCTCTTCCTCTGCTTTTAGGTTTCTTTTCTTCCACCCCCCATCTTCAGGACAGTAAAAATAAAAGTTCATTATGACCTAGCACTTTTCTGTGTAACCTTTGTGCTGGCAATTTTTGTGCAATCCAAAACTCTGTAGGGTGTTTGGCTGTCTCCATTCTCCTCTCATAGTTGGAATTTTCACTCTGTGTGTGTGTGTGTGTGTGTGTGTGTGTGAGGGTGAATGTTTTCAATGTGAGAGGATGCATGAGAAAGCATGTGTGTGCTCTGTAAGCACATACCTATGGTTGGACTGGGAAGGTTTTGTGTGAGGGCTATTGTGTGTGTGTGTGTGTGTGTGTGTGTGTGTTCCTTTTGAAGTGGACACAGTCATGTTGTGTGACATGGAGAGGGGAGGTTAGGCAAACATTACCCGACATGACCAAAACACTGTTTACTTAGCACACTCTGTCTCTTCAAAAAAGACTACATAACTCAGGGTGGTCATCACAGAGAGTGGGCGAGCAGAAACTCAGGGAGATGAAAACACACGAAGGACAAAATGAAGGTGAAGAAAGGTTGAGAACCAACAATGCGACAGAGCAGCGATGAAGGACAGTCGGACAGATGAGAGAGAGAGAAAGGAAGAGAGGGTGAGAGATGAAGAAAGAGAGAACAGTGGCAGTGGAGGGACAAATAATGAAGCACTGTGAAAAGAGCAATGAGAAGTCCACAAGGCCCAGGATACCTGAACACACCAGACACTGAGTAGGCAACACCAAAAAACATGTGTGAGTTAGACTCATAAATAAGCAAAGATGCCAACATCTGCGAAGTTATGTGGATGATTGTGTTAAGTGTGTCACTTGCTTTGTTATGATGTGCAAATTCATCATTATCCTGCTTTTGTCATCTATTTCAAAGGCAAAAACAAAGAAGAGACGGCACTGGAAAGCTGTGACACAACACATTTCAGTTTGTTCTTTGGTGCTGCAGCTCTTCAGCCGTGAGTCTCAATGGTCCTTTTAGGCCTTTGATTAGCATCCACTTAGCTTTTGTGAGTGTCTCTCAGGCATCTACTGTATGACTCAACACCTGTTGATAGGGATAAATTAGCCTAATGGGTACAAAGAAGAGAGATGAGCCGCACTCCGCCAACTAGAGAAAACTGTCATTTAAAAAGTTGAATATTCATATATTTTTTAAATTCGTTCAAGTTTTCAACTAATTGCTGTCAGTGTAGTACTATATATGTAGAAACCAAGTGTTAAAATATGATTTTGTTTTTTCTGTACTTCAAAAACTACATGCCCTTTTCAACCTGCACACACAAGCAATTTTCACACTTTCGAAGTTTAAAAAAAAATACACCATGCCAGGAGACGCAACACATAACAACGTGAGAAGGTTGTTTAAGCAGAGCAGAGATCACAAACAAGTACAGTGGACCCCTACTTCAGAGACTGTAAAAGTGATGGCTGTTTTAGTCTTTGGTGCTCTCTTTCATAAAAACGTGGGCCTCGTGTTTTTGTAAGAAACGTGTCACCCCGTGCTGCAGTGTGGCTCACTAGTGGGTTTCTAATAGTTGTAGAACAACAATGGAGGTCTACAGTAAGTGATTGTGGTGAGTGGTTGAAATCTTTATGTGTTGTCCAGTGGGACAATATTGCTCATTAAACGCTTGTTTCCACAAGCTAATAGCACTAAGCTGCATGCTTCTCATCTTATGCCAGTCCACTTAGCGCGCCTCGACCTCTGCTGTGATGTGCTCCTGCTTAACACCTTGATAGGTTTGATGAATAATTCAGGTGGGGGACCAACAGGCGCTGAGTCAGCACTGAGGACAGGTCAGTGGAGACACTGGCTGAATGGCATTGGCAGCCATGGCACACGAGCAGACACATGGGTGCTCCAGGCATATACATCTTCATGGACAAAGATGGGAGATATTTGAAATAATGAGCAAATACACATGTTCACGTGCACATTGACAGTGCAGTAGGAGAGAGACAGTTTCTCCAGCATATAAATGTGGTAGAAAACTGAAATGCATAATCAGTTATGTATTTCATCCCCACCTGTCCATCTCTGTGTGCTTGATGACACATTGGCCTTTACAACAGTGCATTATGGCAGGCCAATTAGGCGTAAGGGCAAACACACCACGCCAACGTGAAAGAACTAGCAGCGACGAAGGCTGATTCTTATCAAGAATATGAAGCTGGCACTACCGTTCTCTGCCTTTGGTCTTTTGGTTGTGGAAGAAGAAAGGAGGGTGTGGAGGTGAAAAACAAGGTGAAATCATTGATATACTACAGTGACGGGCTGAAGGGGCTTTCCTGAACCATTCTCTTCTCATGCACTGATTTGCTAAGCTGAACATCCAACTAGTGGCCCCTCTCTCACCGTCGAGGCCCAACAGACCGCCGCCGATTCAACCCTGCAACTGCAAGGGAAGACAAAAACACAGAGGAAGGTGTGATAATATGAAAATCCAAGACTGCAAGAAGGAGAAAGTAAGAGAAGAGAAATCCAGTGGGTGTGAGAAGCTAGCTCAAGTTGTAACAACAGATTGTGAGGAGGGATTGAGGGAGGGGCAGGATAGAGAGAAGTAAAGGATGAGATGAGAGAGGCTTGTCCCTGTGTAACCTACACAGTGGGGAAGTTTATTTCCTAACACTTCATCAGCAGTATCCTCTGTGTGTGTGTGTGTGTGTGTGTGTGTGTGTGTGTATCTGTAGAGTGTGTATGAGAGTTACTTGGCATGTGTGTTATGTTCAGCTATGCCTTTGTTCAACACAATCTGTAGCATTAAAAATGTGAAACATCTGACTGCTTGTAAATTTGAAGTGGTCGAAATCTCTGATCATTCTCCTGTAAAGCAAAGAGGGGGTGAATTTCTGTTTTGTCCAAGTCTGGCTTTAGGCCAGATCAGGGCTGGAGTAGGACCAGTTTTTAGCCCGGAAGTTTCATGCCCAAGACCAACCCACATTTTTTTGTGGTGAAAGAACTCGAATAAATGAAGAGACTGTTAAGATTGTACTTTAGTTTTAGTTGAGGTTGCCTGAAGAAGCGAGAGCAGCTGAAAGTGTTGTTTTTAAACTTAAAACCTAACTTTTTGGTTTGGCTTTTGATTAGAAGATTTCACTGCCCGTTTTTATTCTGCATTATTATTCATTCTTATAAGGTATATTTTGGCATTATATGCTGTTAATTTGATGTAATTTTTTTATTTTCAAATTGTTTTTGTGTTTAAAAATGTTTATTTAGAAGGATTCTGCCTTATTATTGGTCTGTAAAGCACTTTGAATCACATGGACCTGTATGTAACAGCAGTAAATGCTGAGGGCGTCTTTAAATATTTCCTACATATGACATTCAACCTGGCATCCAGATTAGACACAGTAACTCCACGTGCTCTTTATGGCTTTCTTGAGTTGTGTATGTGTGTGGTTCCATTTACAGTTTGGGTCTGTTTCTACATAAAGGGCTAATGTGAGAAGGTGAGTGTGTGCGTTTGCTCTGTGAAGTGTGTGTGTGTTTGTAAGGCTTGTTAGAGGAGCAGTTGGCTCCTGCTGACAGCTCCAGCAGTCTCAACAGCAGGGCTGATGAGGACAATCAATTAGCCCGCATCACTTTCACACACGCACTGATATTTCTGTAAATATGCGCAGAGAATAAAATACACATCTAAATCCATATGTACAGTCGAGTTATCATGACTGTCCTGTTTATATTAAGTGCACAAATTCAGTTTCATTTACATCCCCGTGATTTAATGGTTTAACATAGAACAGTGAAAAACTGAGCAGTCGCCTGTGTGTGTACTTAGTGTGTCAGCTAAGCCCCAGCTGGGGAAGCACAAGTTTATCAAATATGTCTTGATCCCCTGTGAGAGTTGCTTGGACGCTGTTTGCTAGCTGTATGTTTGTGTGTGTGTGCGTTTGTTCTGAGCACTGTGTGTGATGCTGAGCAGATGCTGATGTTTTGACAGCCATCCTGCTCTGTCTGTCTGCCTCACATCAGCGCTGTGTATTTGTCTATAAGTGTGCATCTGTGTACGCAAGCTTGTAGTCGTGTGTGTGTGTGTGTGTGTGTATGTGGTTGGAGTGTGCAGGTCTAAGCAGTGGTCTGACTGCCAGTGTGTATCTGACCTTCTAACAACCACTGGGATTACTTATCCTGGTGCAGGCTCTGCAGTAGCACATAACACTACCCTCCTGTTATTTATTTCCCCGTCTCCTTTTATTTTCCTTCTTGTCTGCTGCTTTTTATGCCTGTTAAATTTTCTTTCTGCCTGTCTCTCATTTTCCTCCTCCAGTATCCCTCCAACAATGCCTTCTCCCTATTCTTCTACACCCTGTCCATGCCCCTTATCCCCGTTTTCTCTGTCTCTCTCTCCGCTGTATTTGTATTCTCTGTTTTTCTCTTTACACTTGCATCTCTCCCTAAGTTTCTGCTGCTTCGGCAGCAAAATTCAGAGTTAATGATGAAATGAAAACATGATGGGGATGCTAATGAAAAAAAGAGGGGGGGGGGGGGATGCTGAAGCAAACAACTGGGGAATCAGGGATTGAGGGAAATGGGGAGAAAACAGTGACATTTGGGGAGGGAATGATAAAAGTGTGTGACAGAGGAGGAAAAGAAAATCTTTTTCACTTGTGTCAGTGCACTATTTTCAGGGTAACAAAGACATAGTGTTCACTGTGCACTAGAGGATTTGTCAAACCGTCTCAGACACACACACACAACATAAATACACAACACGTTTATCTCTTTCCTTCAACTGGGACAAATCTGCTGAGGTAAGATTTCTGCCACATCACTTCTGACATTTATCACATTCTCTCCTTCACTTAGCCCTAGCAGCAGAAGCCCACTGGCATCGCTTTTAGCAGGGCACTGGTTCCTTGGTGTCTTTTTATTGAGGTTCAAGTTCACCTTTATTGTCTCCCCTAGGAGGAAATTAAGAGTTGTAACAACAAACATCACAATAAAATCACACTTATGAGGTTTCGCTCATAGAAGGGACCCTCAGATAATCGTTCACCCAAATTGAATAACTTGATTGCCAAATTCAGCACTAGGTGTGTTGTGCTGGCCCCTGAAGGTTTTAGGCTGTTTTTCCATTTTTTTTGTTTGTGGTCATTCTTTCTCCTTGGCAAACTGAATTGTGAATGAGACATTTATACTTAAAGCTCAGGAGGACAAAATCCTCCTTTGGAGCAGAAAGGCAAAAGCTCACTTGATCTTGCCTCTCAGTATGAATACAGACCGTGAAAATGGGGCCTCCTTCTGGCTTTTAGGGTTTTATTTGTGCTTGATTAATAAGTTAGTCAACACACAGCGTCTAATGTGAATACAGAATACCGTGTGTGGCCTCGAGGTTCTGACCCCGTCATGCCCCTGAAGGATATACCCGGCTCAGCAAAGCAGAAACTGGGGAGTGACAATAATTTCATCCCACGGTACAATAGACTCAGAGCACCAAAAAGAGATGTATGTTTGGAGCTAGGATCAACTGTAAAAATGATGAACAGGTTAAGAGCTCCCAGAATTGAAGCCACCAAAAGTTGATAGTGGCTGGTGGTCAAGTGGTCATTTTTTTTCTGGTAAGCTCGTTTTCAATAAGTTATTTAATGATATATATAAAGAGGTGTATTTTAGTTGTTTTGACAGCTTTGATTGGCAGTCCGATGCTGTCACTCCACTTCTGGTCACCATTGTGCAAAATCTGGTTGCAAAAAAGCAAGATGGCAGCCGCTGTATTCACAATAATTTGGCTTCACTTTTGCATTGTACAGGGACGTGGTGACGCCATGGACATCATATACGTGTCACTGGGAGCTAGGCCTTAATAAATGCTAAGTGAACAGCAGCAGCAGCGCGAAGTGAACACAGCAGTTACAGCCGAGTTGTGATGTGAGCAGCAG
>NW_018128109.1:560417-562351 GCF_001952655.1 Monopterus albus | reverse complement strand
TATTGTCTGAATCAGCCTCCAGTTATCTGTTTATCGTTATTTCTTTTCAATTCATGTCAGAAAAAAATGAAGAATTCTCAGAATCCAATGCTGTGTTGTGTCCTGATACTTAGTTCTATAGTGTACCGCCAGAGAGGCCGCTGTACAAGTGTTGATAAAAGATGTGCGAAGAAGAGTTCCAAGATGGCGTTACTGAACACACAAGTGTTGTACTGCTGCTGTGCTAAAGTGTTCAATTAAATAGACTGTTCGGAATATACCCGGTGTCTTTACTCACGTCTATCAGACACTACATTTTGGTGACGCAACAGTCACGACCATGGAAAGAATCTGTAATGAACTGGCTCCAAGTGTATCATGCTACGCCTCATGCTACGACCTCTACCTCACCTCATGAACTCCTCTACGGCAGAAAAATGCGCACTAAACTGGACATTCTTCCCATGCAGTCTGCTATGCCTCCACATGCTGCATCTGCCTTTGAATCTGTGCAACTCAAACAACAGAAAATGAAGCATTATACAGATGCTAAACGTGGAGCACGCCCACCTCTCTTTAAACCCGGGGAGAGTGTGAGGGTAAGGAATCCTCATCATGTTCCTAAAGCACACCCCAGATTCACTCCTCCATTAACAGTAGAAAAGAGAATTGGACGAAACTCTTTCTTGCTTAGTGATGGGAAGATCTGGAATGCATCTCACCTTGCTCACTTCCCTTCAGGAACTAAACAGGACTGTAACACTCCCCGACAGTCAAGTATTGGTACCACTCCTTCTCTGAAAACACCACGTGTTAAATACAAACCAAAGTGGCACAAGGATTATGTTATGCCCTAAGCTATAGTGATTAATGGTGTAAAGAGAGAATGAACTGTCAGGCTCAACAGGTTTGAAGAAGGATGTGACATTTTCTAAAATACATTAATTTCCTTTCTTGCCCAGAGTTGGTTTACTAATATATATAGAGTTACCAACAGTCCTGGTGTCTTTACCTAAATGTACACTGGAAGTATAAAGCGTTTGATGTGTTACCTATTGTTGTGTCCTGATACTTACTTCTATAGTGTACTGCCAGAGAGGCCGCTGTACTAGTGTTGATAAAAGATGTGCGAAGAAGAGTTCCAAGATGGCGTTACTGAACACACAAGTGTTGTACTGCTGCTGTGCTAAAGTGTTCAATTAAATAAACTGTTCAGAATATACCCGGTGTCTTTACTCACGTCTATCAGACACTACAGAGTGATTAAAGAATTTACAATGACCTATAACAAAAAAAGCAAAGGTTCCTCATATGTTGAAAGCAGTAACTAACACATCTGTCATTTTTGCTTGATCAGTGACACAAGTGATGAATTAATTAGGGAAAGTTGGCCTTAATAAAGGACAGATCAAAGAAGGCGGAAGAAAAATATAAGTCATATAAGAACAAATTAATTGAGATTTTGAGGAGATGTAAGAAACTATATTACTCTAAAGTATTAGAGGATAATAAAAATAACATGAGAGGTACTTGGAATATATTAAATAAATTGATTAGAAACAGTACCAGCATGAGTAACTACCCTTAATATTTTATGGATAATGACACACCGGTCAATAGATTTGAGGATGTAGTTGATAAGTTTAATAGGTTCTTTGTGAATGTTGGTCCTGGTTTAGCAAGAAGCATTTGTACAGATGATACATCTGTCACTATAAATAATAATACAATCGAAAGGAACATGAGTTCTATGTTTTTGAAGCCCATAGTTGAAAAGGAAATTATAGAGATAGTGAATAAATGTGATAACAAAACATCTAGTGATAGTGATGGTATAACTATGACAACTGTTAAATGGGTGATTGAGGGGATATGCAAACCATTAACCCATATTTTTAACATGTCGTTTCAACTTGGGCAGTTCCCCAATAATATGAAAATAGCAAAGGTTATTC
>NW_018128109.1:544722-556274 GCF_001952655.1 Monopterus albus | reverse complement strand
TTTAGTATATTACTTGTGTGGTGTAGAAGAGAATTATTTATGTAGAGATACTGCTTGCAAACCAATGATGGTAAGATGATGTCATGGGGTAGGACTGGATAAGTCTGACTTCTTCCTACTCCATTCAAGCATGTACTAGGTATAAGTAAATTGATATTGGATTAGCATTTGTTGGATATGTGTAAAATTATGTGTTGACATATCAAGTGTCTTTACATGCTTGAAAGAATAAATCAAATCAAATCAATCAAAGTTTTAGTCAATTAACTACAGTATTATTTCAGCACTACTTTGCTTCATTTCCGTTGCACAGCTAGAGTCCAACAGTAGTTGTTGAATGCTTTGTCTGTGGACATGGAGCAGTTTTAAAGCCGCAGCCCCCACAGGGTGAGTATTCTTATGCTGCATACATATACATTTCCGTGGGCAGATAGACAAGCATCACCAGATGAAGACTTCAGAGCCTCATAAAGAAGAAAAACCTGTAGTGGGTTGAGGTTGTCATCAATCTGTCTAAGTAGACATGCATGTTTAGTTTGTGTAGGCTGGAAAATAACACTGTCTGCCACACTGATACAGACCTGTTATTATTATCAAACTTTAATACAAATACATGCCAAATAGCTGCACTCTTTTAATTCCCCTCAGAATTTCTCAGAGGAAGAGTCTGTTTTAATCTAACACCTTGTCGGAGAGGGTATGCTGTTAATTAACACACCAACTGAAACTACGGTGGCATTGTTATACACAACACATATGGGGGCTAAATATTAATGTGGTATTTTAATAGAAGCTGCAGCTCGTAGTGGTCCAAGAGCTTATTAAGACACCGTGTTGCTTTTTTTTTCTCCAATATGTCACTCATTTTTCTGTTTCAGATCCAGGAGCCAATTTTTTTGGTTAATATGCAGCAAGTCTGTTAAATTTGTGCATGTAGAATTTTGACTGACAAATACATTATAAGCCATATTTGAACTGAAAATTTCTTTTACAGCTGAGTGATTTTTGTTTTCTTGGAAAAATAAAGGAAGGTAAATTTATACAGTTGGTGTGCTCTGTGTAGATATATGCATCTTTACAGTTTAAAAAGTTTAAGGTGAACTTCCAGGTGTTACATACATTTAATACAGACGTCGGCTGTACATTATAGGATGTCGCTGCACTTAGTTTTGTACACACACATACACACAGTTCCTACACAAACACCACCCCTCTCTCTGTCTTGTTCTATATCTGCAACACACTCACACTAACAGATCAGCAGTTTTCTCATGCATTTACTGTTGTCTCTTTGTTTGTCAAGGACTGAAACTGAGTTAATACTGTGGGAGAAGCTCACTACCCAGTTAATCTCCATCCTTTTATTTTTTTTAAGTTGTGCACTCTATTTTTCTCCCCTTATTATCCTTCATTCTTATTCATTGGCATTTCTCTCACTATTATCCCTTCACAAACCCCCTTGCTCTCTGATTTGCTTTCTTTCTGTGCTCCCTTCTTATTCCTCAATCATGATTGTTTTTGTACTTTCACTGCTTATTCAGCACACCCCTGCCCTGCTCTTTATCATATCCGTTGCTCTCTATTTCAGTTTGTCTAATTTTCTTTTGACTTTTTCACTGGGTCTGTGTACAACTGCTTGTCAGCTGTTTTTGTGAAGCCCGTGCAGTGGAAGACAACACCATTGCTCTCATAATTTCTTCTGTGCTTTACCCCACTGAACCTCTAATCTCTCCTTCAGTTCTAACTTGTTTATTCTCCCACTTTTTCAGATCTGTAAGTTCATTTCCCCCTCTCTCCTCTTAGCTCTCTGCCATCAGCATTTCTCATTTCCTTCTCTGACATCTTTATTCTCTTAATGTTCTTCATTTCCTCATCTCATCTTTCATCCACTGGCCAAAGTACTTTCTTCATTGCTCCTTGCATCTCTTTCCATGCACTCTCTACCTCTCTCTCCTCTGTTATCCACACAGCTACAGTACGAGACAAACTACACTCTACAAAGACTAAACATCTGTCTCCCTCTCACTTTCAGGCCTGCACTTCAATGAGTCTAAAGAGTAGACGAATAAGGACTTATTGACTGATTATAGCCAAAGGAAGATGATACACATCAGTGGAGATATACTATTCAGCACAACTTAACACCAGTTTGTGTTAATACGATAGTAACTCAAAATCTGTCAGATAAAGAAAGTCTGTGTAATGTGAGTACATACAGAGGAGTCACAAAGTCAGCAAATTCAGTAATATTGCACACAAGTAGCTTTGTTAAAGGAATACTTCAGATTTTGGGGAAATGCACTCATTTTCTTTCTTGTTGAGTGCTAGGTGGTTATAGTGATGCTCTTCTCATATCTGTGTGTTAAATATGAAACTATTACGTAAGGACTGAAAATGAGGAAGCAGCTAGTCTGGCTCTGTAGGAAGTTAAGATATATTTAGCAAGACACTGAACCCCTAAGTTGCCCGTGATGGTGGCACATATCCACACAGTGGCCCGGGGCCCTCGGCTCCAAACAAAATTTTGTTGTACGTGTCACAATATTACAATGACAATAAAATACATTTTCTTCTTCTTATGAGTTATTTAGGAAAAATGAATGTGCCGTTTTGTTATAGAGAATGTGAAGTTGTCATCATGCTGTGTTGAATTCGCCAATTTGGAAAGTCACAGTTATTATCCATCAGAGAGATGTACACCACATACAGTTATATGTTAATTTAAGGAAACGATCCCATACACCTACATACTGTAGCTTACATCATTTTACATTATGTCACTTTACTGACTATGGTAATTCAGAATGGATAACCTTATATGACTGAAGCTACCTCGTACTGGACCTAGAAATCCTGTTGACGAGAGCAACATTGGTCTTACTATGGGACAGAAAAGTAGGGCTGGGTATCATTTAGGTTTTTTTCCTGATACCAGTGCTAAAATGATATTTTTAATCCTCATTCTCTGTGTCCTCTGATTCTTCTAAGCTCACTTCTGAGCTTATATTTTTCTCCTGCTGCCCTCTCCTTCTAAAATCTGATCACCACCACATATAAGAACCAGCTCTGCACAATTTCAAAGACATCATTACACTCTTTGCTATTCCTTTGTTGCACATGGAATCATACTACTTCTCCTGTCAGACTGTCCAAATGGTCACCACCCTATTTCCTCAGTGCATGAGAGGAAAAGACTGTCTGCCTGCATCTAGGGGTGGGGTAACTTTGGCTCATGCAAAATCTGCATTTTCATGTGAGATGACAAGTTTTATTGGGGGGATTCCCTGGAAAGGGAGATCCTGTAATTGTGTTTGCGGGTGTCGGCCTGGGCGGGTGGGTGGGGAGCAGTTCTGTGTTGGGTGTCCTGAGTGTGACTCATTAATTCCAATACCCTGAGGTACACTCCTCCCTGCTGTCACCCCTGTGTTTAATACAGTGACATAAAAACTTACAGAACCTATAGAGAGCCTTTGTTCCACTATCTTTGGAGACTCTGTGCAATCTCTCATTTTGCATTTATTCTATTGTAATAAAACTAAGCATGTTCTTCTGGATTATTTTGAATACTGTAAGAAAAGCCACCAACCACCACAGCACATCATTTATTTTGTAGGACTGGAAAAACTACAGTTCCCATGATTGCTTTGCAGCAAGGTGGTACACGTTCTACGTCACTGTTATTTACTAGACTCTTTGGCAGTCGTAGCACATCATTAACTGTGTTTCTGAATTACTCTCACCTCTCTCAACTTTTAACTTGTACAAAAAAAATGTAAGATGATGTGTAATAGTTACAGCCACCTCTTCTCTCGGGACCTCAGTTCAGTTCTCCCTTTAATGAACTCCATTTCCCAGTAACCTGAGCCTGTCCCGCCAGCCAGCCTATGGCATGAAATGGTGGTCATTCAAGCCCCTTAAAAACAGAAATATTAAACTAACGAGCCCATGGCATGATTTTCCTTGTTTTCTGACTTATCTATAATGTTACAATGGTGAATTATCATCTTAGATGTGACTTAATGCTCAAATAATCAGGTGGGCATATGTTCTAGTACCTCTGTGCAGAAACAACTCGATTTATATGCATCTCCCAAACTCACTCAAGACTTTTTTTTTCTTACAAAATAAAGTATTAAGTGATAGTTTAAGGATTCCTTGAATGGCCATAATCTCCAGGCAGTTGCATGTTAGCTTGCCTGACATCAACCAGTACCATTGTAAAAGCAAATTTTTCAACTGTGCCCATCTTTTTAATAGTATGACAGTAGACCTTTTAGGTGTATCCACAAAGGACAGTTCACAAAGGTTGACTTAATATATTGTCTATCTGCAGGTAGCTTTGTTTTGTGTGTCTGTGTGTGAGACACTGTTAGCCACATTGTTTGCTCACAGAGCCAAAAGGGTGAAAAAGCTTTTGATTAAAAAGAGCTGAAACAGATGGGGGAAGATGGGAAGATAAAGACAGAAATGAGAACGGGAGAGATTGAAAGAGGAGGATCTAGAGAGATGGAGTGATATGCAGCAAGGCTTAGACTGATAAGAGCACTGAGCGAGGAAGGCAGCAGATAAGAGAAGAACTATTGGATGAAAGAACAGGAGGAATCAAAGATATGCCAGGAGCTTTTATAAAACGTACTGTGGTTCTGCCACTGTGAGGAATAGAAATTATATTCTTGGTTTCACAGAGTTGCATGGTTTGACAAAATAATGCTTTTGGCAGAAGCATAATGTTGCATGTATGAAGGGTCTGGTGGTCTATTTCTTCAAAAGCTTACCCATGACGCTGACTGCTAGCATGACCATTCTTTACAAGCAATATCTCAATTTTTCAAACTTATTTTACGCTGTGTGTTCATCTGCATGTTAATATGTGTGAAGGTTAGGGCTGTATGATTATGGCAGAAACCATAATCATGATTATTTTGGTCAGTATTGATCATGATTATTTAATATGATTAGTCATTAACTTTGAAAAGTAGCTGTCCCTGGTAGGCTAGTGGTTAAGCACTCTCGCCACTGCGGCCCAGGTTTGAGTCAGGGTTGCGTCAGGAAGGGCATTCAGCGTAAAACACGTGCCAAATGTCAACATGCAAGTCGTCAGTGTGACGAACCACTGCAGCGACCCCTAAACGGGAAAAGCCGAAAGTGACTTTCTTAGTCATTAACTTTGAAAGCTGTGCATGTACTGAAATGGAAAAAAGTGTATTGTAACAGGGAGTTTTCTTGTACATTAAAAATACAATTCTACTGAAAAAGAAAGTAGTTCATCTACCTAATTGAGATTAACATTAAAGGTTTGCTACTTCAAGTTAACAATAGAGATTATGACTACCTCACACTGTGTTGAATGTTGGGATGGAGGTGCCATTTTTGGAGGCAAGCACTGTATTTTTCTGCATACATTCTTGTTTTGTTTGGCTGGTGGATGACAGACTGAGTCTCTGCAAGTTTATGCTTGTTTAGTGGGTTGTTTGACAAATGTCATTGACTTCAGTCACTGAAGTTTTATTGCATGTACAGAAACAGGCTTAGGCGTTAACTCAAGTAATGTTTTACTTTCCTTGATGTGAACATAATATGCTCGTGCGCTAAATTTATAACACAAGACAAAACGAGAACATCATTGCAAAGCAGAGTGTGCCCCAATAATTGTCATTTATTTTGTTTTCATAAATATTGGAAGCCAACATCATAATTGAAAATAAAATTCAATTAATCACACAGGCATAGTACAAGTGTGAATACATAATGATATAAATTAATATCATTATATAACTTTAGTGAATCTTAAAATCAACAGAATTGAAAAAAAAAACAATGCACCTAGATCTTTGGTGCATTTCACACATTCCTTTGTAGGCTCAGAGAGGTGTGCAACACACACAACAAGTTCACATTTCTATAGCAACGTAACATGCGTAGATGAAAACAAAGCCACTGTGGCGCTGGTGTCAGCACTATCTGTAAGAGATTTTGACTTAACAAAAAATTGCAGTTTAGGCTATGACACAAGGTTCCATAATTGGTTATATTAAGGAAATTAATAAACAGGCCATAATGTTAACCCTTGACAGTTTTGAGTTTGATATTTTTCATCCCTTGTGGAGATTTTACATTGACTTGCATTCCTTTCCTGGAGACTAGCCCTTCAGCCCATCAGTACTTGCCTAAGTCTAACTCTTACTCTAAAATTCACAGGTTTACCTGGCTGGGACAAAGCCAGGTCCCCACAATGTGAGTGTGTAAATAGGTTTTGTTCCCCACAATATGAGTAATACCAAGCACATATGCACACGTATGTGTAGTAGGTTTTGTCGCATCTAGGTCATCTGCTTTTTTCAGCAGACTTGATAAGCTGTTCGGAGCAGGAAGGCCGAGTAGTGTTTACTTTGTTTGTGTGTGTTTACATGTGTATTTTTGTGTTTCCTCTTCTACAAATGCATTTCCTGTCTCACCTCATCCTGCACCCTTAAAGCTCTTTAATGCACACAAAGGCACACATCAATGGCAGGCGAACTGAATGAGCAAAATGCAAACAAACACAAGACACAAAACCTTGGGGGGAATTCCTCAAAGTGAGCTAAAGCATTCCGTCCGAGCATACACATACTCACCCAAGGGCATGGTCACAACGTGGGTGAGTGAAAGCTACTGAGCCCGTCACTCAAGAACAGAAACGCATCTAATCAGCAACAGTCAATTAATAGAACTAAGCTCTCGTATTCCACACTAGTTGACTGTAAATGCTTAAACACAGCAACACACTTAGGATAACTTCTGTCACTGTAAGAGTGTATGAGGGAAATTAAAGAGCTTCAGCATCAACCAGCCTCAGTAGAAGATATCACAGTGCACCATAGTCTTTGTGCTAGTAAAGATCATCAAACGAATTCACTTTGATCAAGTCAGTCTGAGTTGAAATAATCAGAACATAAAGATGACTTTTAATAGCTGTGTCAGGGGGATCCTCAGTGAACAGCAGCCACTTTCTCACCGAGTGAACTCTTTTGAGTGACTGAAACACTGAAAATGTTCAACAGCTGAATAAATCTGCCAAGCTTCCAACTTAGTTACTGCCAACAAAGAAGCACGTTTTCAGGCCCGTCTCTAATGGCAGAAACTTGTTTCCAAAATCATTACAGGGAATTCCCAAATTTTAGATTATTTTGACTTGACAGGCAAGTGTAGACGGCTCAGGGACATCTGCAACAGCATGTCAGGGTTTTTTTTTTTTATTTGACAAAAAAAAAAAATGTAATCAAAAGAAAAACTGACATGCTGTGTAAACTAAACTAGAATTAATAATTTGCAGTTGTATGCCTCCACCAACCAGTCACATTCATGGATATGGGACAGAAGTGAGGTCACTGACCTTGGCCTTTGACTACTAAAAGCTAACCCGTTCATCCTCGAGTCCAAATCGACACTTGTGCCAAATCTGTAGAAATTCCCTCAAGGTGTTCCTGACATATCATGTTCACAAAAATCATATGGTCAGATGGACAACCTGAAAACATAATACATCCAGCTGTGGCTATCCCTTCTCTGAAGAGTACAGGGTGGGCCACAGAAAAGTAGCCTGCCTCCAGTGTTAGGAGCTAGGTACTTAGGGCTCCAAGGTACTTTTCCGTGGCCCACCCTGTATAACATGAACCAAGACTGAATAAGAATTCGTAGCAACATACTGTACTCATAAAAATAAAGAGGAGACTCTCTAGAACCCTAAAATGTAGATAAAAAAAACTATTGGAACAAGTAATAAAAACTCCTATTTCTACAGTAATGTAACAGCATATTGGTGCATTGTGGTCTTACATACTTTTTCTTCTCCCATTCAGTGAGAGAATAGAGGCTTTTTATCCTGCTGGTATTCTGAGCCTTGACTAAACAATTTATGCAGCTGTTGTTTTTTAATAATATTAACTTATTATTTTAATTATTATTAAGAAGCCACTTCTTTGTCTTCACTCTTTGCTTTTCTTGCCTGTCTGCTCTGTCTCAGTACAGCTACAGCTCGGCTGTCACTCTGTGGGATGGCTATTCCGATGTTGCATACTAGCCTTACCTACACACATGTGACTGGAGAAGACTCAAACTGTTTCAAAGCTGACAGGCTGCAGTCCACGAGTGTGGATGCTATGCAAAGTTTTGTCAGAATGATTAGGCTCCATATGCTAAGTAGATCCACAGCAGTGTGGTTCCTCTAGAACAGCTAACTGCAGCAACAAAGATAATCTCAACTTTAAACTTTCAGAGGTACCATATGTGGAGCAAATGTAGCTAAAATGTAGGCTACATACAGTCATGACCTACCCTTCTATGTTATTCTTCTGTTAGGACACATATACCGGCATGTGAAGTGAAACAGGCCTTGGAGGCAGTTGTCCAGGTTAGAACCTAATACAGTGGTATTTTCATGTTTTCCTGCCAAAAGCAACCCTGCAGCTGTGTAATGCCTCTGTGTGTGTGTGTGTGTGTGTGTGTGTGTGTGTGTGTGTGTGTGTGTGTGTGTAATCAAAGGTACTGTAACACTGTGACTTTAGCCTTGGGGCCAAGTGAAAAGTAAGCATGGTGCACCTGCAGGAAGTTAGATAGGCAAGAGGCTCAAGGAATCTGAAGACTTTAGCTTCAGACAAGGAGAGATGCACTGTAGCAATGACAGAAGATCCAGTCTGGCAATGAGCACACACTTGTCAGAGAATGCATGCTCCTTATTTGCTTCTCAAAATCTGCAAAGCCATCACTGACCATCAGGCATAGCAAAAGATAAAAGTTATATTTGATATTGAAATATCTAAATATATGACTTAGTATAGTTCATCCTCTCAAATCAATATTACAGCTGAGAGAGAAGAGAAAGGACTCAATTATCTATACATGAAAAAAGCCAATTGCCTTATTGCTAAACCTTACAACTGATAGACCCACAGGTTCAAGTTACACACACCAGTAACGCCACTTAAGATAAAACTAAAGACCTTCCCACAAGAATGCTCACTAAGAATTCACCGCTGAGTGTTGGAGTTTCAGCAGTAGAGACAGATGCACTAAACATATAAGCAACAAGCACAGCAACGACAATAACAATAACATAGTAAAGACGTCTCACCGTTTCTCCTGATGTTGCCCCTCATCATTTTGGCGGCGGAGAGCTGAGCCCTTCCGACCCAGTTTGTAGTTCCCAACAATAAAACCATCCACATCTGGAAAAGCACCGGTCCACTCATGGTGTCAGCAAACTGCTACACGCTTTAAAAAAAACTTAGTAAATGCTTCTTTCACCTTTTAACAAACTAACAAAACTAACTTTCCATCCAGCTGCCTCAAGCTTTCATTGTTTCTCTTCTCTAACCGTAAATGAGAGCCACTTCTTAACTTCTGTGCCCGACGCCTGGCGCACGCGATGTCCCGTCTTGTGCCAAAGTGCCCAAACATCCGTGTATCTGCCTTCTTCCTAAAGTTAAGCCCCGCATACACCGAGAGCAAAACTCAGCGCAGGTGGAGGATATTATAGCTGCGTTCACGGTCAGACATGAGCTTATAGGCGCCGAACTTCTTATCTCTGTGAAGCCAAAATATTCTGCTCAGTCACAGAGAAATGTCCCGCATAGTTTATCACTTTTTGTCTGACGCTTCCGCGCCATGAAAGTCAGTGCGTCCCACTTTGCTAACGGAGTTGTGCGCGCTCACGATGTGTGTGCGTGTCTGTCTGTGGAATATGGGTGTGTAGGTGAGTGAGATGCTGGGACGGGAGGTCAGAGAAGGGGAAGATAAAGTCTAGTCAAAAGATTTTACATTCCAGTACCTTTTACTTAGCTGTCTGTCTGTCATCGTAATACTTTATATTAGTTGTCAAACTTTTTCTTTTAAAGTGAAATTAGGAAATGCACCAAAATGGAACATTTCTGCAGGAAACCCTCAGAGTAGACAGTACAGGGTGGGTCATCAGCCGGGAACAGCAGAGGAAACATACCAGAAGCCAACTCAAGAGAGGGAAGTCTCTTGAAGGAGCTCCTCAGTGGTAGGCAGAGAGCTTGGGAAACAGCTGACAGCAGTTCACTTGGATTCTTACTGACAGAGGGGAGGATATTTCTTACTAATTATTGTTTACTGCATGTGTAAATGCATTGTTTGTCAGACAACTTAAGGTTGTTTGTTCTATGTGTAATGTGATAATTACAGTATATTAGATATTTTAAAAATGAAATTGACTATAAATGACAGCCTTTTTGTGCCTGTTTCATCTGATCTTTCCGTCAGAACGGTTCACTGGTTAAAATAAGCTGTCACAACTCATCTATCACAAGGCAGATTACATGATTGCACTTGTTAAGGAATAAGTAATCTGGGACATGGTTTGCTGGGAATCGCTCAATAGGCAGCTTTGTGTAAGCTAAAGGCAGACCATATCAGGCAGGCATTATGTTTGAAGTAATTTTAGTAAGTAAATGTCAGTGTGATTTATCCACAGTTGTAAAATGTCAAGATGTTATATGCTGTGTTTGCAGCAAAACAAAGCAGTGGCTTCAACATTTCCACTGAGTTTATAAATCTGTTTCTGACCAGACTAATTTCCCTCAAGGCACAGGAGTGGGTTTATTCACTGCCTCTCTCAGCATTTGTCACTTTCTCACTCCCTCCCTCATCAGACACTCACTGTCAGCACCACTTCTTCACTTTCATTCCTTGTCCATGCTTAGCATCACATATACTTCTAAGGGTTTAAAGGATGAACTTGCCAACTTGAGTTTTCTGCTGACTAAACACATTGCCTTCCCATTATCCAGCAACTGGCTAATGAGTAACGCAGCACCTTTAAAACTTAGAACCATTTAGGGAATGATATATGTTATTAATAGAGAGAGGAATTAATTCAAATTAAATGCTATTAGGCTACCCTGCTGAGCTTCAAAGGTGTACAGTATACACCCGGTTGGATGGATTGTTAAGTAAATGCAAAGACCACTGGCAGGCATGTGCAGCATGCTTACACACATGCACACTGACACACATTCACATTTGAATCATCTTTTATGCAACAAAAACATAAACTGACAAGAATGTACTAATAGGGAATTGTAACACTATCTGGACCTCAACATGAGCAGTAATTTTACAAATGAAGAAAATCGGTCATTAATTCATGATGTGACATCACAGCAGCCACAGTGCTGTAATGGATTTACCTTGTTCCTGTGATAAAGCTGTGTAAGCTGAGCGCCTACTGCAGACATGACATTCTACATTAACACATGCAACACTGAGGCACAAACATGCTGCAGTCACATTAAACGTGGCCCCTTATCTTGGCGGGTGCAACACTTTGAATGGCTACATCGTTCAATAGTGAGATTGTCTTGACCGGTACTCCTGGGTGGTGTGGATGATACCAGTCTCGTACAAATCTGTGGAACAGATGTTGGATATTGACCCACTTGGCCACTTTATAGTTTTCATGTTTTTCTTCTTTAAAAAGTCTTGTGTGGTTTTTGCAGTGTCATGTTGGAGAAGTCTCCTCCTGCCAACTTTTCATTCATGTCATGTTCCCTACA
>NW_018128109.1:541443-544702 GCF_001952655.1 Monopterus albus | reverse complement strand
CAGTCCCATACCAGCACTCTCCCACCTACATGTCTCACATTCCACACTATTCAGTCACTGTAGTAGTCCTGGCCTTTCAGGAACCTCATTTATAAACATTGAATATGTACAAAATGGTGCTTGAACTCTACATATGCCACTTTGCACAGAAAGGTTCAGATTTATAAAAACAAACTTACATAAGAATGTAAGCAGCTGCATGTAAACTCTCACCTGTGTGTGCACGCAGTTTAGATATGAGGAAAATTGGCGACACAGATGGTGAAGCAGTGAACTGAAGCCAGATTTTATATTGATCCTTCTTAGGGGTTTAACTTCTCTTCATAGCAAACCAATAATCACGTGTCCACAATGTGAGGCACCTATATTAAAGTTTGTCTGTATTTGTAGGACACTAATTATGCCATAAGCAACTCTGTTTTAAAAAGTACTGGCAGATCTGAATTTCAACCATTTACATCTGTGATTCCTTATTAAACTATCAATTCATTCATTGTCTGCAGCTGGCTCAACGCCACATCCTCAAACCCTCAGAGCTCAGAGGACAGGAGAGGACCCTGTGACGCTCATACTAGTCAGTTTTGAATCGATGTGCACCACAGTGCAGCTTTGCAAAGGAAAATGCCAAGATGTGTCAGGTGATTTATTTCGGCTAAACCTTAAAATAATCATGACATTTCATTACATTTCTTAATAGAACTGAAAAGCAAAGAGATGGTAGAGTTCTAATAAAGCTTCTATACTGCGCCACAGACTCAGAAGGGTGGCACATTGGAAATATATGTACAAAGTAAATGAACATTATTAAGAATCAAACTGTTCATTGTGTAAATATGACACACATAGTGCTTTCTTAAACTTCTCTCACTCCTTATTTAGTCCCAGCCGGGGACATCACTGATGGGACATCACCTGGCATCACATTTTGACTCTGACAGGGATGGCACCAGGGGGTGGCCAGTCAGATTCTGGGGTTGGCCACCCCCTGGCTCCACTTACGCCAGTGAGAAACACTTATCCCTTTTGTTTTTCATTGCAAGAGTGAATTTTTTTCAGGCATCCACTGTGACATTTGTTATTGGTGATGTGACTCTTCCTATAACTGTGTTTTGGCTTATGTTCAGTAGCCTACTGATGCTCTTGTACCTTTTCCCATCTTTATGAAATCTCAAGGAATGTAATTTCTTACTTCCTTTTATAAGACATTCATTACAATGTGATGCCCTGCTGCATTAGAAACAACCCAGGCCAAAACTGGGAAAGCTTTTGAATCCATAAGCTTTTACAACCTTCTTCATGCAATATGCAAAAATTATTTTATATTAACTGATCAGTGTTACTTAAAAATACAACTTTGTTGTATTGGTCTCACAGCAAATGACAAAGTAAAAATACACTCTTTGTAAAACCGTTTTGCAAAGCAAAAAACTGTGCAAAAGTTCAGAATGTTTCTAAATTTTCACTGTTCCTATTTATTCTAGTCTTGTGTTTCTAGACGTACATGCACAGAGCAAACTAATAGAAGTCACCTGTGGACAGCTCTTAAAAGCCACCAAGGCTGTAGGGTTTACTTGCACTCTGCTCATTTGCTGTTAGCATTAGAACTCTCTACCCCAAGCATTTTGCTTTCTTTGTATTTTCGTGCTTGCTCTTTGCTGTGATTATTCAGTTATTTTGTTTTTCATTTTAAGTGCAGATTGCTGTGGAGGAGATGAACATGCTTAACAGTATTCACGGTTATATAAATGACTCAGTTCTTACGGTGATTTAAAAACTCAGGTCTCCAAAATAAACTAAAACACGGTTTCTCACTTATGGCACCCTCAGTGGTACTGTACTGTATCTAGCCAGGCAGATTTGGTTTTATATGCTCAGTTTTTGAGACACTGTCTCTCTTGGAGCTTTCAGAGACAGCCACAATTCAATGAAGGTGGAACCATTAAAAAGAGTAAATTATTTAGATGTAAAAAATAAATTAAAAGTTGTCACTTTTCAGTGTGGCTTTTTTGATAGATACCTTTATAAATGAATGAGAGAATAGTTTTTTAGTTTGGATGAGTCGATCCTCTTAATGTGTTTTTCTTCTATGAAGGAATGTAGTGCAATACAATACAAAATACTTCTGGCACCTGTATATCCCTGATAATCTGTTTTTTAATATTCAAATTCATACCAATCCCTTGTTACTGAAGACTAAAAGCTGGGTGCTCACAAACACATTGTTATAATAATGTTTCTTGTTTTGGTCCAACTAGGCTACTTTCCCAGATAATATATCCATCTGTGTGTGTGTGTGTGTGTGTGTGTGTGTGTGTGTGTGTGTGTGTGTGTGTGTGTGTGTATGTGTGTGTGTGTGTACAGTATTGTCTGATAAGGGCCTTGGCTATTATATGAAAAAGAGACCTCCTCAGGAGGTGTTTTTGGGGCCAACATCTGATCTGCCCTGATATGAAGACTTTGGCAAAAAGAGAGAGGAGAGATGGGAAGCAGGGTGAGAAAGAGGAGGATGGAATGGATCAAAAGAAAAGGAACAAATGAGATAAAGAGTTTGGCTAAGGGAAACATTATGTAAGCAAGGCAGCTTTATTTACATGGCACATTTCATACAGAGGTAATTCAAAAGTGCTTGACATTTAAAAAAGCTTTAAAAACCAGAATAAAAACTGTTAAGGCAAAATAAAGATTAAACATTATTAAAATGATATAAAACACATGAAATGAAAATAAAATCAAATGCAGAAAGGTGAAGAAGATCACAACTGGTAAAGTTGCAGTGCAGTAATAAGATGTAAAATGTCCTGAAGCTGTTGTCTCACAGTGTAACCATTCACATTCGGCTTTTCCCGTTTAGGGGTCGCCACTGTGAATGGTCACACTGACAACTCGCATGTTGACATTTGGCACATGTTTTACGCCAGACAGAATAGGGTCAAAAGACACGGCCCATAAGGCTGCCGTGCGGATGTCCTCCACGATCATGCCTTAAAAGCGGGCAGTGGAGGATGCAAAAGCCCTCGTAGAGTGGCCTCTGATGCCAGGTAGGGGATCACACCCAGCTAACACGTAAGCCTGTGTGATAGCCTCACACAGCCAGTGAGACAGCTGTGGTTTGCTACTATACTTTCTATGTACCATTTGTTTTATTCACTATATAACATTACAAAAAGTGTTTGTCATATGCACAGTTATGTCATGTGTTTCCCTGTACAATGAAATTCTTACTTTGCCGTCCACATGAATGCCACAAAATACAAATGAA
>NW_018128109.1:538644-540696 GCF_001952655.1 Monopterus albus | reverse complement strand
GGTGGCCCTGTTGGCCAGTAGGCATACTGCAGGGGGTCCAGGGTGTCCGGTATACTGCTCTGAATGCAGACCAGCACCACTCTCTCAAAACACTTCATAATGATTGGGGTGAGAGCCACTGGCCTGTAGTCATTCAGGCAGGTGACTGGGCTCTTCTTGGGAAGGGGGACGATGGTTATGGTCTTAAAGCAGGTGGGAATGATGCTCTGGCTGAGGGAGAGGTTGAAGATGGTGGTGAGAACATTAGCCAGCTCGCTGGCACATGCCCTGAAAGCCCTACTAAGGATGTTGTCTGGTCCTGCAGCTTTGTGGGGGTTGAGCTCTGAGAGCTGTCGCTATTGGGATAAAAGCACAGCTGGATGTAATCAATGCCCTGTTGGCACACCACCGCCCAAGAGCATTAAAACACACCTCAGCTTGCCAACATACCCCATAATAGCAGCCCAAACAACATCCTTTCTCCTGTATCAGGCCTTGCCTGAGAAGCAGGTGCAATCATGCCCATATAAACACCTGGCTGCCACTGTAAAAAGGCGGAATGCCCAATCTGTTAACAGGGGAGGAGAAGTGCAGGGAAGAGCACACAGACAACAGTTAAATTGCAAGAGCATAGGGACGCTAGCAGCGTACAGAGATGATCAGATTACGCAGCTGTTGTCTCACAGTGTGACCATTCACATTCGGCTTTTCCCGTTTAGGGGTCGCCACTGTGAATGGTCACACTGACAACTCGCATGTTGACATTTGGCACATGTTTTACGCCAGACAGAATAGGGTCAAAAGACACGGCCCATAAGGCTGCCGTGCGGATGTCCTCCACGATCATGCCTTAAAAGCGGGCAGTGGAGGATGCAAAAGCCCTCGTAGAGTGGCCTCTGATGCCAGGTAGGGGATCACACGTAAGCCTGTGTGATAGCCTCACACAGCCAGTGAGACAGCTGTGGTTTGGATAAAGGCTGTCCAACAGAATGTCTCCTACAATGAACAAAACAGTTGTTGTGTCTGTCTGACAGCTGCTGTGCATGCCACGTAATGGGGACCTTAGACTCTCCAGTCACCTGACATGGGGTACTGCTGGATCCCGCTGAGCAGATGAGAGAGCACTTGCGTGCTCCGGAGCTATCAGGAAGATGCGCAGCCATTCCTCTTGAACGTTCAGTGAAAAACAGAGGTGGCACTGCGCGTTCCCGCGTACTGTGAACAGGCCTGCCACTGCTGGGCCAAACCTGTCCCACAGTGTCTGAAAGAGGGATGGATTCAGCCTCCACTTGCTGAGCTAAGGTCTGCCACGTGACATGAGATCTGCAGCATGGTTCTGCTGACTGGGGACGTGCACGGCTCTGGGGGAAAGCTGGTTCTGATGAGCCCAGAGCAGGAGTTTCCTGCAGTTTCCAGCAGCTGGCAAAACCAACACCACCCTGACGGCTGATGTATGTGATGTATTGCAATGTCTGATCGCACCACTACGTGTCTTCCTCTCGGCACCAGCGCAAGGTGTTTCACCACCTTCAGCACTGTAGCTAGTTCTAGACAGTTGATGTGGGGAGATGGGGTGTGATCTCACGCCTGTGACAGACACGTGCCTCCCCAGCCGAGCAGAGACAAGTCTGTGAACACCGAGATGTGTGATGTGACTCTGCCCAGGGGAACTCCCAGTGTGCTGATGGTGGGAGTTCCCCAGTACTTCAGGTCTTATTGGACCAAGGGGGTAGTCGTGAGCACGCGCCTCTTGTGGCGTACCGGGTCGAGGCGCAGATGACCAAACCACCTCTGGAACTTCCTCATATGAAGAAGACCGAGAGGAACTACGACAGCTGGTTCAATCAGCTTGTCCATCTGGACGTTCATGGACGGCCGGTCTCGCCACACTTTCTGAGAACAATTGTCAGAAAAGCTGCTTTTAGGAGTCTGGTGGTGGCCCTGAAAGGACAGTTGTGTGTCAGAGGCAGGGGCCCCAGGGGGTGCTGGCAGCACAGCTGCGCCCTCCGCTGTGGGGAGAACTCATAAAATGAGCGCCCCACTCAGGCTTTTGTCGTCACACTGTTAGCCGCG
>NW_018128109.1:532774-538105 GCF_001952655.1 Monopterus albus | reverse complement strand
GGCTGCCTCTACGGGCACCCACGTTGACCAATGGATTGAGGGAGAGCCGGGGGAGCCAACAATGGCAGGGAGTGAGTTAGTGGACTCAGGCCCACTCATGCCGAGAAGTCCGGTGGGGCACGCGCCAAGGGACCGTCACCGTGGGTAGCCTAGCCTAGCCTAGGCTAGGCTAACCACATTATCAGAGCCCCGCCCTGATAGCTGTGAACACCACCATGGGCACCCTCTCCGCTGCGGGCAAGCGAGCACCAAGGAGGGCAAGCTGCCTGGGGGAGAGCGCTGGCTTGCAATGTGAACATGTTATGAAACCCGGATCGCAGCCTGGGCACACGGTTACAGTGGCATGGCACTGGAGTCTGGCAGTGAGGAATGGCTCTCAGCCATGATAAAGGGAATGTACTTACCCATGATGTTCCTTAGACTGCTGAACAAAAAGAGGGAGCCGATCACAGGTCACAGTGGCATTTATGCCATCGCAGCGGACCTGTTTTGGGGACAGCCCAGTGCAGGCCACAGGGCACCAAAGAATCTCTTCAGGACTGCGCAAGCGTGAGGGGTGAACCCAATAGCGACAGCTCTTAGAGGGCGAAGCCTATACGAAATAGAAGGAAAACAGCAGAATTGTCAGTGTGGATTTAAAAGTGGCAAGATTGGAGTACATTTAAAGTTATCAGGACGTTGGAAACAAGTACGTCAAGAAGATTTAAAACTTAGCAGTAAATTTAATTCTGTCCTTGTGGCCAAAAACGGTCATTTATGTCTTGTCTTTATTTAATTGAAGGAAATATAAAGTAATTGCATAGAGGTATTCACTTGCTCTAAGCACTGACGCAGTGAATCTGAGGGACTGTAGTCACATGGTGAAAGAGCCAAGTAAACCTGAGTGTCATCTGTGTAACTGTGATGAGCAACATTAATGCCCTGTACAATCTGACCTAGAGGGAGCATGTACAGGCTGGATAGCAGTAGTCCACGAATCGAACCCTCGGAGGCTCCGCATCCACCGGTGATCTCCTCAGATTTGTAATCACCAACAGAAACAAACTAGCCACTGCTTTCAAGTTGTGATCTAAACTGAGGATTGTACCTGATAATTTCACTCATGTTTCCAGTCCATCAAGAAGGATTTTATGTAATCATTTGGAATTTACAAAAATGTAACAGACACAGTAATAAAAACTTATCAGTGGGCGTGTACAGTGATTTGTTTACATGCATTTTGACTCCAATGCCTGTCCTTAGATGTTTATATTAATACATATCTATGTGGGCTTTGCATGTAAGCTTGCATAAATTGTGCAACCTTGATTTTATTTTTGTCAGAAATCAGTCATACATGCAGTGGGTGTAAGAAACTGCCTTTATATGAGACTGAATTCTGGTGATTGAAAATGTTTTAAATGCAACTCAATCTTATCTTGCTTTTGACATGTAAAGACATCTTCGCTTAAAATGTCAACGTCTATGCAGGCATCTGACATGAGATTTAATAGCCTAGATATCACAAATCAAAGGTGAACAGGAGCATTGGTCTTGTTTTGTCTCTCCTTTGTCCTACCTGTCTCATACTCTGTTTACCTCTTCATCCCTCCATCCTTTGGCTTAATGTCAGATGAACGGAGATGAGCTCTGCTATAGGGAGACGTGACCAGTTTTTTGGTGTGGATCTGTGCAAAGTGGCATGTGTGTGCTGACTAGTCATGGCACCAAAGCTGTAGTAAATGTTACTCATAAACCTATATAAGTGTAAAAAAAATCAATCAGTGAAGTGTTGAAATGAGTTGTTTAATGTACAGGCAGTAAATGAAATGGAAATAGAATAAAAATTCATCAGTGTTGTAGTGTTGCATCTGTGGCATGCTGAACATACTGGATTTTGGGAAAAGCTATTGCTTTTGCTTGGTCATTAAAATAAAACAATATTGGATATTACCATCTACTGTTTTATTTTCTCCAGATCATATATTCGTTCAGGTCAAAGTGGCAGATTCCTTCAGCGTCCCACAGTGGGCTGTCTTTCTTGGCTACCCTCTGGGAATCTCTTAATGAGCTCAACATCTGTGTGTGCATGAATGTGTCAGTAAGTGCCAGTCCATGTGTGTGTCAGACTATGAGCAATGAGGCATGCAGTTCTTGTAAGATTGGTTTCATGTACTGTGCCTGCACTGTGTGAGTGTGCAAGAGGGGAGACAGGTGAGTGTACGTTTGTGTGTGGGAGAGTGGGCTGTGTGTGTGTGTGTGGGTTCTGACATGCTCTCTTCAGCTGTGTACCACTCCCTGTTTTCAGTAATTAGAAATGCTGAAACTCCTGGCTAAGTTATGTCATCCTGCATTCAGAGGGAGGTGACACTGTGACCATCAGGTCACAGGGTTCACATAGTATATACTGTACAGAATGGTCGCATATCACATACATGTACTAATCAGTTTTCATTTTGGCATCAAAATAATGATGCAATATTTTACACCTTTTCCACCATTAAAGTGAAACATTTATTAAAAATAAAGTTAGTCTTTGTAATCAAATCCTAAAATTTATTTTTAAAAAAATTTGATCCATCAAAAAACACCATGATGATGAGGTTTCTGTCTTTAACTCAGTGAAGTGTTAGCAATAAAGTTGTACAATCTATACAATTGATCTTAGAAAATGAAGATTACAATCATGTCTGGTACAATGGAAAGATTTGCAAAGTAGAAAAAAGTCATAATATTCATTGAAATGTTTTTTTTGGTTTGTTTTTTAAATTTTGCAAGATATACCAATTCCACAAAAATCGTAATGTACATCACTGTTGAGCTTGTTAATACATACGGAAAAGAATGTGTTTGTTTGTGCATGTTAGCGCATTTCTATTTCCACTGAGCTATAGACAGAATTAACTGTGTTAAATGTACACTGGTCTCTGGTGGTGGAAGAAGTCCCCTACTTAAGTAAAAGTAAAAATACAACAGTGTAAAAATACTTTGTTACAGTTAAAAGTCCTGCATTCAAAACATTAAGTGCTCATTATGCAGAATGGCACATTTAACATAAATGCATATCATATTATTAAATTATAATCACTGATGCATTATTGTTTAGCTCACATTTAATGTTGCAGAAGGTAAAGGGGGAACTGGTTTGAACTAACTTATATGCATCAAATTTGAATTACTGCTGGGTAGCTCGTGAACTTCCCACAAGTGATTGATCAATCTGTTTTTCCATCTATCCACCCATCATCCATCTACTATATTTCTAGTATTAATCTGGTTCTGAAAAGTAACTAGTAATTTGACTAGTTGTCAAATAAATGTAGTGGAGTAGAAAGTATAATATTTGCTTCTAAAATGCAGTGAAGTTGAATTATGAGGTAGTAGAGAATGAAAATATCGTAGTAAAGTACAGGTACCTCAGAGCTGTAATTAAGTACAGTACTTGAGTAAATGTACTGTTACTTTCCACCATTGCCAGTCTCAGTTGTGTAACTGTATTTTTTGGGTCTGATTTCTATTTCTCTGTGTGTTGTGTGTACATGTGTCTGTTTTGTGTTGTTAGCTGTGTACATGTGTCTGTTTTGTGTTGTTGTGTGTGTTGTCTGTTGACTGATGTGCTTGTGTCAGATTATCGGTAGGCAGGTGTATTAAACTGGCTCAAGGCACAATGCAACGAGAGGATTTTTATGACAAGCTTATCTGTCCTGTGACTCTCTGCACTCCCCTGACACAGGTCTCTTGTCTACAACTTGCAAATAAGCTAATATGCATGTTCTATAAGTCACCTAGTTGGCGTTAAATGTGACATATGTATTGTACCTGCAGTCAAGCACATAGTCATGGACGAAATTTAAATGAGAATACATACACATTTACATAGTATGAATCAGACAAATGCACAGACACACACACTGACAGGACAAATAGGTTCTGCTTTATCAATATGCATACTGTATAAACATATTAAATACAGTATTTTATGCAGCAATTTATATTCACATTAAAAGCCTTGTGGCCTGTAATGAGCATATTGTACAGTATGTATTAAAAATACCCAGTAAATGTATGACGGCACTGGCGCTCATAAACATATAGTACACTTGCACAGGAACACTACACAGTTATCATATCTGTATCAAGTAGACACACACAATTGCGCATTCAGCCTACAACACGGCAGATCATGCTGTGCTCACACTCTGCCTCACATACACACTATACATGAACAAACAAGTGTACGTGATGCCCCGACTGAGCCAATAAGACTTAATTGCCTTAGGCCCTTATTATCAAGCACACAGCAGCATCCTAAAAAGTGAAATTAAATCCTTTACAGTCATTACTCATTACAAGAATGTCAAACACTTTATTTAGTGCCTAGGTATTAAATACCAGAACAAAACACACAAACACAAGTTTGTGCATTGGGATCTGCTGTAGATACAATTCTGTTATATTACACATGAATTTTGTTTTGTGGTTCTACTTATTTGTTAAATCTAAACCTATTAAAGTATAATTATCACTTTCTACATGATTTGCCTTCATGAGGATATACTGTAATGGTCGTGCCTCAGTATTCAAACCAGTGATGTGCGGATCGATCCTGAAATATTGATAGTTCTGATCGCAGCATTTCCTCTTCTAGGACCAATTCCCATGTTAAAAGATCAAAATCTAAAAAAAAAAGTAGGCACATTTAAGGTAAATGGATATTTTATTTTCAACTGGAGACACAGTAGACAAAAACTACTCTATCCAGGACGGTCTATATGTAGTTGATAGGAACAAAATTATAAACGCAACACTTTTGTGTTTACCCCCATTTTTCATGAGCTGAACTCAAAGATCTACGACTTTTTCTATGTACATAAAAGGTCTGTTTCTCAAATATTGTTCACAAATATGTCTAAATCTGTGTTAGTGAGCACTTCTCCTTTGCCGAGATAATCCATCCACCTCACAGGTGTGGCATATCAAGATGCTGATTAGACAGCATGATTATTGCACAGGTGTGCCTTAGGCTGGCCACAATAAAAGGCAACTCTAAAATGTGCAGTTTTATCACACAGCACAATGCCACAGATGTCCCAAGTTTTGAGGGAGTGTGCAATTGGCATGCTGACTGCAGGAATGTCCACCAGAGCTATTGCCTGTGAATTGAATGTTCATTTCTCTACCATAAGCTGTCTCCAAAGGCGTTTCAGAGAATTTGGTAGTACATCCAACTGGCCTCACAACCGCAGACCACGTGTAACCACACCAGCCCAGGACCTCCACATCCAGCATCTTCACCTCCAAGATCATCTGAGACCAGCCACCCAGACAGCTGCTGCAACAATCGGTTTGCAT